>NW_011967213.1:1726382-1800563 GCF_000949405.1 Vollenhovia emeryi | reverse complement strand
TTTCCCGTTCATCTCGATCCGTTCTACCTTCTCAAAAATTTTGTCGGATATGGAAAGACTCACCCTGTATATACACTCCCAGACCTAGTTTCGGAATGTCGTTTATAGGAATAAGTTTTTACCTACAGGATATCTTATAGAAAACAAAATTGTTTAATTAAAACGTTAACTCTGAGCTGCTATGTTGAGCCAATCGTTGATAATTTTAGAGTTCCGACATCAGATTCAGAACCGTGCTTCAAAGGGTTGAAGAAAGCAATCTGATTTCAAGCATAGTCCTAATAAGGGCCGGTTGTTCCAGCCTCTTAAGAAAACTAATAGTAGTCTGTCTTCTAATTTGAAGGAAAAACAAAGGCATATACACGATTTAACTATTAGTTAATTTACCGAGAGGTTGGAACAGCAGGCCCTGAATCTTTTGGTATTGGCAACTTTAGGAAAACCGGTAAAGTGTTTCTCTACGCAGGACAAATGCAAACGGTTTTCACAGTTTCGATTTTGTTGTTCCGTTTTCAAACACGTCATATTAAAGCGTGAAATATATTTTCGCGGCGGTAAGAAAACGCGTTACATCAAGTACCATTGAAAAACAACTCGCGCTGAGAGAGTAAAAGTCATTCGGCTCTCGTCGCAAACGTTGTTTTGTAACTCGTTTAGCCGACAGAGGCGGGAAAGAGCAGAACTCGCTTGCTGCGCTTTCTCGTGCGCGAGGAGGGCAGCGTGCGCTTCGACCGAGCGCTCCGTCGCGCGCGACCGAGCGCTCACAATTTGCGGACGTTTGAGAAGTCCGTCTCGCCGCCTCGGAAAAGTATCTCGTTAGAGAAACGCGGGACGCGAACGAGCGTTTTTCGCGGGCGGAGCGAAGCGGCGTTGGGGGAGGTCGGGCGAGGGACGAGGTGAGACCGCGAGGAGCGAAGGTAAGAGGCTGGCGGAAAGGGAGAAAGAAGAGGCCGAATGCACCTGCGGATCGAGACGGCCGACCGGCCGGGAGAGAGAACCAGTCGACGCGGAATAACTGGTATTAATACGTCACGTAATTACCGTGCGAGGGGATATATACCTGTGTGTATACCTGGCGTTGCCCCTGCCTGGCGCGGGGCGGCTTCGAGAGCGGGCTAGGGCGGCGAGAGACTTTGCCGTAACCACGCGCGCGAATACGCTCTTGCGCGCAACAGTTCGCTCACGCACGCACGCACGCACGTAGGCGGACATGCACTCACGCATGCACGCACGCACGCGGGAGGGCTCGCTTTTAGACTCGCGGAAGATGCCGGGTAAGGAGTATGCATCGTGCGAGAGGCAGTTTCCAGGCGAGAGCGGAGGTCGCTCCGGGCCATGCTTCTGTTCCGAGCCATTATGATAATTTCGCCGGAAAGAAGGTTACCGACTTGGGCCGTCGGCGAGCGCTCTTCGCCGTTACCGCCGGACCCACGGCCGTCCGTTCCACGGACGAGAGATAGCGCGGAGTAAGCGCGAACCGGACGGACGGCAGCTCGCCATTACGGGCCCCGCTAATTCGACGCTGCCCTATCCCGCGGTTCCGACCACAGAAAATTCGCTTGCCTGCGTGTGTAGTAATAGGGGACAGTTTGCGGCGGACTCCGGGTCGTTACTTGCGAGTTTCTTCGAGGGACATTGAAATCGTCAGAAGAAACTCGGTGGGAACGGTCACTCCTTCCTATTAGTTTACCATACCGGTCGTATCGTCTCGGTGCGCTATTAAAAAGTACCCTCTTTCCTCGTCGGTAGATTCATTTTAACACCTTGGCCCCGGTTTCGCCAACGTTGTTTGACCTTAAGCTCAGTTTAATTCGATCTTTGTCTCTTTCTAAAGTAACAGTCGAAAAGAGACAAAGAACGAATTAAGCTGAACTCAAGGTTAAACAATGTTGGCGAAACCGGGCCTTAGTGTAATCAGATCATGGAACGATTCTTGATGTCGAATCCAGATATCGTCGGCTCTCGAGTCAGTCTGATAACTGCCGTCGCATGCAGTCATCGTGTATTATTACGTGGTACACGAGAAAAACAGTAACGATTTAGCTTGCACTCAAAATAGTTGAGGCAAATGTTGCGATTCTTGAAGATTTTCGATCGAAGCGCGAGTTGGAGCTGTCGCGAGCACTTTTGGACAAGTGAGCGCCATCGAGCGAATCCGTCTCATCTTTCTCGCCGCAATATTTTACAAGACAGACTGCCGGGAGTGCGGAATTTACTGCTCCGATGGTGAAATTTATTATTGATCGAACTTAACGATGAGAGCGTGGTATCGCGCGCGCGATCGGCGGACTGCCTGAGCGATCCTCGAAGTGCGGCTGACGCGTATGAAATTTATTACGCTACATTTATCGCAATCAAGAGCGCGCATCGTACCGCGCGCTCGCCGACTCACCTACGTTCTCCAGGCCGCGCTCTTTACCGTTCGCGTCCTCGTCGACGCCTCTCGTTGCGCGTCCCGACGTTCACCGTCGCCGCGAGATCGGGATCTTCGGGAGGGACCCTCCTCCGCCACGCGGGGCGGCCTGTCGCGTCGTTATGAGGTGTGTATACGGCCGATGGGGACGAAGGACGAAGCGGAGGACGAAGACCGAGAGAGACGAGCGAAGAGGAGCGGAAAGAGGACTCGCGAGAGAGAGAGAGAGAGAGAGAGAGAGAGAGAAAGGGAGGAGGACGGGCGAGGAGACGCGCGCCTCTCGACAGGGCGGGCAGAGGGAAGAGACGGAGATTGAGAAAGGGAGAGGTCGGTGGAGGTTACAAGGTTACACGCGTCCAGAACAGGGCCCCGCGAGCGCGAGCGCGGGCAAGCGAGCGAGCGAGTGCGCGCGGTGAGGCCCGCCTAAGGTTCCCACGGTGCCTGCTCGCGGCGAGGCCCCGGCGAGGCTCTCTCGCATGCTACTCCACGCTATGCTCTTACGCTATACGAGCAACATTAAGGTTGAGGAAGGCATGGAGAAACGAGCGACCCGGGCGAACTCGGCGAGAAACGGAGAGAGGCGGCGAGAGCGAGGGAGAAAGGGCGAGCGGAGTCGGAAGGAGGTGGAGCGCGCCGCGACGAGAGAGGGAGCGAGAGGAGGGCGGGAGGAGAGGAGGCGAAGGTGGGACCACGCAACAATCATGTATACGCGGCGCGTTATTAATATCTGCTTTCGTTCACCTCCGCCCGCCGCGGTGATTCGTAAGCGCGGGTCTCCGCTTATGCGAGCGGACTGGTTCTACGAGCGAGCAGCTCTTACGCGCGCAAATCGTAATCGCGCGAGCGACTCGACGACTAGATCTTTATGGATTTAGCGTGGCCCCGCCGTGAATAATGCGCCGGCCGTGCGTGAATTACGCGCCGAACGTCGGGCCCCTCCGCTCTTAGAGACGACCTCGTTCGATCATAAATCCGTTCAACGACGAGTACGCTTGAAAATGAATTCGCTCGACGACGGACTCTGCGCGTAACAAGTCTATTCGGCGGCGGACTTTCGCTCGGCAACAACCTTACACGACGGAGATCTTCAAGCGGGATTCAATTCGCGACGTTTATTGAATAATAATAGCAATGTTAACATACCGATGTTTGTTCAAGGACGATAATAAGTTTTACTCGGGAAATTCATCTAACGATGACATTGATCGATGAGAAAGTATTAGATTTTTTCGTCTATCGACAACTCGGCCGACAAGACTTCCTTCTTTCGGCGCTCACTTTCGCACTTTTCGCAATCTGCCCGAGATGAATCTACCGATCTTCCGCGATTCAAATTAAACATCATCCACCAGCGAGGTGTATCTCTCTCGCCTATCTCGCGGTCAAGTCGGGGCTCACTGGCGCGAAACGAATAGGCTTAAACGTTGCTGCTTAACCAGACAGATGCTTAACGGCGCCCGTCCGCTTGCTTTCCGCCGATCCGCCGCGGTCGCGATACGCACACCGGTGCACCGCCGGAGATTACACTGGCTCGTCAGGCGTTAACATCGGATACCGCGATCCCGCGGATTCCAACCGGTGATGCCAGAAATCTGACGCGGCCCCGTCACGGACACGGGATAGAGGGGACACTTAAGCCTATCACACAATAGGAATAACACAGGCAACAGAAATAACTAAATTCCAACTCGCCAGAAACCGTGTATCGACGCACAATGGAATAAGTGAAAATTATCTTTGCGTTACTGAATATCGACAGAACTAATTGAGAGAATTGATTAGTATTACTTGAAAATCTTGGATATAGATAGAATAGTTAATTGTGATTTTTAGTTACGCGGGGGTAAAAGTCGTAAAAGATTAGAGTTGCGAACAATCCAAAGTCACGAAACGAGACAAGAATGATATTAGATAAACGAGACAGAAAACAGTTTCTTTTGTCTCACTTCTTGGACACACTCGTGCGGGGTCCTTTGCCCCATTCATGTGTACAAGTTCTAGGGGGTAACCGCGCTTGTACGTGGGAGAGTCGCCGGAATGTCTTGTCCACGACGACGTCCTTCCAGCCTTCCGGCCCGCGCGCTCAAGAACGGTCGTTCCTTTGACCCACTGATCCGCGTCAGGGGGTCCTCTCTCGTTCCCCCTGTCCTCCTGCCCCCCCCCCCCACCCCAACCCACTCCGCTGTTGGTCGCGCCGAAAGCGGAGCGGGGCATTTTCCGAACGTGATTCACCTGTTCGAATTCCCCGGCGCTTCCGAACGGCGCGGCGGGGTCGCACGCCTTCTCCTCGCATATACGCGATCCTAAAAATTGACGGCATCCTTACCCGGGAGCCGGGTCGTCGACCGGCTTTCCCACGCCGTTTACGTCGATGATGCCGGGCGCGATGACGGGTCCGCGGAGACTCCGCACGCGCACGAACGGCCAGACCGTTTGTCTGCGCGCGCCCCGCGAGAACTGCTATCACGTGCTTTCGTGCGCCCACATATGCTCTTGCTACATCATAGATTTCTTTGCTTCGCCCATAAGCATGGAATTACATGCGGTAGGAATGTGATTTAGTACCGTGCCGGGCGTCACCGTGAAATAAGTATCGTTGAATTAGATTCTTTATGGGCACTTTATTATCGCGCTATCAGTTCGGAAAGTGCAATTAAATAAAGGTAGCGCACAGTGAAAGCACGTTTTCCCCGGTGATACTGGAATTATTAAAGAACTTTGAGTATCTCTGCGAGCCTGAAATTTATGTCCCTGTCGATACCGGATATATATTTGTCGGGTTTTGTCGAGTTAGCCGGCGCGTATCGAATCGCCTCGTGAATGCGTAATCAACTTACCGTACTCGACTCGACGTCGGGTGATAAATAGCGATTTAATGAAAGCCGAAGGTGCGCGGTGGAAAATAACGCAATCCCCGCGGTGTCGAGAATCCGGATGCGGGCTCGTGGATTTCGCGAGGAATTCGCGAGCAGGCGGGGCGGCGACGACTGAAACGACTCTACGTGCTCTAACCGCGGTATCTCCCCGTATTATTGGCACGTATTCGAGGGAACGGCCGTAATTGCCGCATCGCGCGAGCGGAGAGGCTGAGGGGTCGAGGGTCCGCGCGAGAGGGAAAGATCCTCGCCGATGCAAATAGCGGCGAGCCGCGCGCGCGGCGGCGGCGGCGGCGGCGGAATTCACCTGCCTCGCGTCGCGCGAACCGGCTCTCGCGCGACAAACGTGGGCAGACGACGACGCGTATCCGGTCCCTCTTGAGTGCCGGCATAATTTCGACGAGTTCAGCCCGATGGCTCGGCGCAACGGCGATCTAACGTGTCTTCCTCGAGGATCAATCGAAATTTAATCCGGAGTCGCGATCTTCCGATCGGTCCGCGCTAAAGTAGTCCGATACGGGGCTTTACCCGCTTCCTACGATTTTTGTACGCGATCAATCTCGCATTTATCTTCACGCAGTTGTTTCTACAGCTCCAAGATTGTCTATCGTCGGCTTCCAGCGGGGAAAAAAAGTTAAACGCAAATAGAGATGTAAAATTGCAGAAATTGACGCATCGCGTGGCATTTGTCGACGTGTATTGAGGGAAATTTAATCAAGCGCCGCGATAAGTGACGTCGATGTATCCCCGAAGCGTACAATGTATATACATATCCAGACGCAAGATTAATTATTCTCGCAACGCAAAGAGGCATTTTCTACAATTTCACGTGCACCTCGCTTAAAGTGCGAATTACGGCTGTCGGTATTTTATAAATGCGCTTCGTGTGCAAGCTACAACGTTTTCAAGCAAAGGCGCCTGTTTCTGCCGATCGTAATTAATCACCTTCCTCCTCATTAAATTGCGAGAGAATGTATTCACCGTATCCGAGATCAACCGATAAATCGCGGAGATATCTTCCGTCTCGAAAGCACGATGACTCGACCGCCGTCAAATATGCATGTACATCCGTCGTGTAAATCGGCTGCAGGCTGAGCCATCAACGTTAAGTAGGTATAGACAGAAGTCAGGGAAAAAGCGAACGGTGGTGTAGGTGTACGTACACGTTTGCGGCGAGAGAGCGCGTATCGATGCTGCGCATAAAGCCGGCCAACACAGTGAGCCTTTTGCAGCTGAACTTTCACATTCTGATTGGAACAGCGAGCGAGCTGCCTCGAGAGTCCCTGAGGTCACCGTTCGAATTGACCAGCTGCCGTTCCGAGTCAAGAGTCATTTGTTTCCAACTGCACACTGATCTAATTGCAGATCTTATAAAAGTCCGCATTTCAATTATTGCATTAGCGTTGAAATGGCGATTGTTCTTTCGCAGGGGCGCGCAAGAGTCCCGATATTGTACGAGCGTGTAGATGACAAAACAATGATACGCTGTCATTACCTACGTGTACAAGTTGGAATAAATTACTTGCGTGCTAATTTCGCGTTTATCGTCAAATATCGTTTTCTGGTTTGGACCGTCCATTTTAAATCATATTTATCTCACGGGCGTTTTCTCATTATTCTTTCATCAATGTTACATTACGAGACATTAGTGAAGCTTTACATTATAAGTGGGCGTTTTCGTGATACGAAGACCCTCTACTGGCAGTAAAGCTTCTTGTTTTCAATTCTAATGTTCTTGTTTCCTCGCAGCTCGGTACTATCGATGACGATGCAGATCGCGCGCACAAGCAAAACTCAATGTCGAATTTCCGAGGATACGCCTCGTCGAATATTCAGCGGCAATAATTCAGCGGGAATCCGTGGGGGGGAAAAAAAATAGACGTGTTGACGATCGAGTGGAAAAGTCGCGGCGAGCCCGGATTGGCTGAGGGTGAACAAAAGGCGCAAGATTACGTGCACAAGGTGGACCTTGCACCGTTGAATATGCATATCGGACTCGACCGCCGATCGTAATCCCCCACAGACGGTGTCAGGCTCTCTTGACCCGACAGTTTTGTCATGGTAATGCGACTACTTTGTATTTTAATGCTCGGAAAGAGATTATACGGGTAAATATGGGGAAGCGCGGTCGCCTCGTACGCCGGCCATCGGTGTCGGGAAGCTCGCGCGATTGATGAAGAATTTTCGGAGTAGGCTAGTAGTATGTTAAAATAGCGCGCTAACGATCTTATTGCTCCCTAGATAAATAATTCATTTCGGAATCACCCCTCGGTAAATATAACGGTAAATTTAAACGGGAAGTCTCTTACTATAGTAAATGCTGTACTGTAATTCGACCTAACTATAGCCTAGTTTAATTGTACACCTTAGTTGTGTGCCATTGAACTCTGCGAGTTCTTTTCTCAAAATGATAAAATTACTCGCGTGCAAAGAGTACAAAAGTGCCGCTATCGATAGATACAAAAATTCTATAAGAAGCTTTAAATGCATCTTTCCTTCGCTCTGTATATATTTTTTCATATCTCTCTCTATGTATCTATCTCTACAATTTTCGAACTATGCCAAACGTTTTTCTTCACTGTCTGTAAAACAGATTGATGCACTGAAAAAAAAAGTTTGCTACCGTAGCTAATCATGAGTTGCTAAAAGTATTTTGCTGCGTGAACTATCAATTTCTAAACCACAGCCAATAGTTTGCTGTCGCACCTAATACAATAGGCACAGTAGCAAAGTATTAGCTATCACAATTAAAATTTATTTGCCACGTGCAGTTTTTAGCTACGGTAGCTATATTTTTGTCCCGTCTATTGAAACCAATTAAAGAAATTTATTCCACTGACGTTAAGAGTGGACGAATAAGACATGCGTGCGCCGTTGTGTCTCGGAGAAGAGGGGAAGAAACGAAAAGCGAATCGCGTATGGCGACTTAGAAAATAGCGTCGGTTAGGTGGGGCAGAGCGACGACGAGACACGTGCGCTACCTATTAATTAATTCGTAATTAGCATGGAAATCTCGTCAAAGTCATCTACATTTCCACGCAACCTTTCCGCGGCCGCGGGGGATGCGTGACCGAACGATTCGCTGCTTTCCGCGCACAAGCCGGTGCGCTGCGCATTGCGTATCGACAGTTTATCTCGCTGCAACGGTATTTCGCGAACGTCGACTCTTCTTGGACTTTTGCATACGGTGCCTCATATTCATCGCTGTCGCGCGAAAAACGCGCAATTACTTTTCCACGAACAGCGAGACAGATTTTTGCAATTTATATAAATAATAGAAATCTCTCTCTTCATCCGTTAAAATCTATGAACGTAAACATTGTGCGTTAACATACCGTAAATTCGAATAAAAATTTACAATACTTTGATCAAACGTAAACCACGCCATGTCAAATAAATATTCGATCTTCTCATTGCAGATAAGCCGCAAGTGGCAAATACAACCAGTGAATACAGTATGACGAACGCGGCAGAAATTGTTATTTAAATATCAATATTTCTAAAAGTAAAATCTTCACAGTGTGCACTTTTAACCGACAAAAACTTTGTATTAAAACGATAATTTTTGTGTAAAGAGCTCCACAGGATACCTCGTGTTTTCAAGTCATATTGTTGTTTCCTCTTAAAAGCCATTCGCTGTTTATATCAAGCTTAACATTAAAGTTGAATCAACGAGCATTCTGCAAATCTAGCGGCCGGTTTCCCGCGGGTCTACGAAGTAATGAACTCCATCCGCGAAGATAGGCTGATTTTCTCTCATCAATTACTTCCTCGTGCGGCTCATCGAAACGGCGCGCGCGTATTCTTATCCCCCGTTGCGGATAAGAGCAGCGAGCGCGGTGAGGTGTCCGGGGCCGAGGAGACCAAGAGGAGGCCAAGAGCCGAGAGAGTCTGGCTGCTGGCCGGATTACTAATCATTTCCCGGGTCCGAGAAACCCCGCTAATTGATTAAAGTCACGATCCTGACCCTGCCGTAATATCGGCAATCTCTCGCCGGCGCACGTTGGCGAAGACAGAGCGAGGGAGAACGGAGATAGATAGAGACGAAGGGGGAAAAGGAGAGATAGAGAGACAGAGAGAGAGAGAGAGAGAGAGGAGGGTATTCTTCGGAGTGGCCGCCTCGCGTTTTTCTCCCCCTTATTTTTCTCTCTCGTTACTCTGCCCCCCCGCTATTTCGGTTCACCCCGTGGCCGCGCGCCCTGCCCGTGCCCGCCGTCTCGTCGTCGTCTCCCCATTGTTGCGCGCCGTGTTTCACCCCGGCAAGGGAAACAATGTCTAATTTCAGTTAATGCGGCCATAATGGTCGTCGTTGCATCGGGCCGCGCGCGCGGAACTTCGACGCCGGGAAAGAGAGATAAGTGAAATCCGCGCCGGCATGGCGCGCCGCGAGCCGCCCGTGTATCCGTCCACCGTACACGGACGTGCAACGTGCACGCGTGCACACACTCTCACACACACACACACACACACACATACATCGGATGCGCACAGCATCCGTGACCGTGGCACGCTGGATTATCGGTTGCTCTCTACGAGGATTTCATAACCGGCGGGGATCCGCGCGCAGTTGCGAATATATACGATTACCTGCGACCGGGGAGGGTGGGATAGTCTATCGGCGCTGATCGAGTGATCGGCCGGTCGAGCGATCGGCCGATCGGCCGTAAGATAGACGCGCCGCAGATTGATAAGGCTCGAGATTCTCCGGCATTCTGGTACGCGAACACTGTCGAGCGGAATTCTGGGGAACGTACAGTCCCCCGTCCACCACGAACAGTTTAGCTTTCCCGGGGTAGTTCTGTGTTTACATATTTATATTAGCGTTAATTTAATTAATAACGATAGTTAATTTCGCTCTGCACGTGATTTTATATACTGACAAAATGAGTAATGTTCTAATTATGCCGCCAATATTGGCACGTCATATTGTCATATCACGACCGGAAATAATTGATTTTAAAATCCGTCATTGAAACATGATAATTACACGTAATGAATTTGTAAATAGGTGAGAATTAGATTCCAAGTGGTCAAGGATACGACTGGAAGTCAGTATTTCGCCGGCTGAACATTCGTCACTGGCAAACTACAAAATTGCTGTAAGCAACTTGATGCTCCCAGAGACTCGTAGTTAGCGGGATAACTACTGGTAAACTTAGAACGTGATCTTCATTAAGAGCGATAAACCGGTTAATTGAAGAAAAACTCAATAGGCAACACGCAGGAGTTTCCGTATAATTATTAGAAAATCACGTAATCAGCAGATGTTCGGAAAGAAAGCGAAATGGGTGGACGGACAAGCGTGCGTACAGGTTGGAGCAAGTGATCGGTACGAAACGCGTGCAAATAAAGAACGTGAGAACGGAGGAAAGAGAGGAGATTGAAGTAGCGGAAAGAGAAGAGGCATGAAAGCAGAAAGAGAGAGGGAAAGCGAGGCAGTTCGATACATTTCTGTTGTGCAACGCCCGCGTAATTATAACGGGCGCGCGGGACGCTCGTTTGATAATGACTTTCTGAATGCAGGTCTCCGACGATGAAATTAGGGTTATTTGCCTCTCGAGTTCTCTCCACGTCTCCACCGGCTCCCACCGCGTCCTGTCTCCTTTTGTTACGGCGTTAACGAACATTCGACGATATGTATCTACGTGCGCATCGTCCACGTGAGAGTTCATGAAATTTGCGATAGATTCGTGCTTATTGTGGGAAAAATGTAATACTGTGACAAATGGATTCGTCTCTGAGAGAAAGGGAAAGAGCAAAAACGGAGAAACGGTTACATAATTCCTGAAATTGGTGAAATTAATGAAGTTAACGTAATCTTTTGCTCGCACTTTGACACATTTTTTCGACTGCTTGGGATCCACGTGATAAACATATCGTTAATTTTACGAAAGCAAAAAATTAATAGGAGTATACCAATTAGTTTCTTCTTTTCTAAGAAAGTTGTTTTTTCTTGTGTATTTTTACGCTAACATATTAATATTTTCATGAACTCAATGTATTAAATGACAGATAACATTACGTAGTAAAAGATGGTAAAATATTGAAGTTAAACTTTAATAATTGCTCCTTTCTCTTTTACAACGCTATCCTCGCTAGTTTATTTCGGAAATTAGAGAATTGAACTCATCCATTAAATCCTTAATGTTAGAGAAGAAAAAACATGGAAAATATAACTTCTCGCACGTAACGCGCCACGATATTTTCAATATTATTGGCACGTGAAATGTAAATGCATCCGTGTCTGAATGGGTTAATTATCTTAGCACGTGCATAAATTAAAGAGACGGCAGCTACTTCGGCGCGCAGGATACCGAACGCTATTATTTTTTCTTCTTTTTCTGCAGGTAAAGATATCAAAACAGGCGCGAAGTAGTAACGGCTGCGGGTTGTAAAATAAACAGTGCAGATTTATTGCGAGGGTATGGAAGAAACGTGCGCGTCCGCGAACGAGTGCGTTTCTAAGTTCCTCGTTTTAACGAGCGTATTAAGTACGTAACGGGGCCTTCTAGTTGCGAATCGCTATCGGTGTATCGCGATGGGTACACTCGATAGTTACGCGACCAACTGAAGAGCGCTCAACGCGATAAAGCTGATCTCCAATTCCGTGATCACGAAGCGGAAAAAATTGACTAATAAGATACATTTTTTTCGATTGCAACGAAGATTTCCAAAAAAACTCTGGCCGTCATCGCAAGGAATTACACGAGATAAAATACAAAGGGTCATTTAAATGCATAAGAAATCGTTGATTAAAAGCTCTCGGAAAAAATTAGCAAAAAACCTGTATCTAATAAAAAGATTCACACAAGCCAATGGCATGTGATGGCGCGATAAGAAATCCGCATAAAAATATATGAAGGAATTTATATTTTAAGAATTTTTATGGACTTCTTACCGTGCTATCTGCGGTTGCCCGTGCTAGTTTTTCTATCTTAATTGCTTTACATCTCTTGAATTCACTGGACTTTGTTCTTTTGTATAAATATTGAAAAAAATATCTTCTAGAGATTCGTTGCATCACAAATAACGACGAATAACAGTGTGAGATATTAACTGAGAATTAAGAAAAGAATCGTGCGTGTCTTTGCCAAGATTTTATGAAAGCTACGTCATTTTTATACTTGTTAGCGCTTAATTATTATTTTTCAAGAAAGAGATATGTAAATCTATATATTTTTTTACGTAGGTAAATGCTTTTCGTAAAACAAGAAGCTTTTCGAATTTCAAGCTGTAACACACGTTTGATAACGTTTAGAAAATGCGTTTGTATAAAAAGTACGCGATACGGAGTCTAAGCTCCAGACAGGATCTGCAACGTAACTGTACTGCACACCGTAGCCGCAGTTGGTCTACGGTCCCTTCCGTCCAACGTTCGTCGCTGAAAGAAAGTGCGCTTCGTTTCGCGGGGCGATAACTCACGCATCGTCGCGCGCTCATACACATGGGGAACAACCGCCGTCGCCGCCACCACCATCATCATCATCATCATCGTCCTCGAATAGACAAGGGGGACGGGGGAAATGCGCCAGGATACCGGAGTAAACGCACCATCCCGTCCCGAGCGCTCGCAATTAAGGGTTAATTAAATTGAGCGGCTTCCTAGATTTCTGTAATCATCGCGGACAGTATCTACGGGGTAATCTTCAGCGCATCCTGTCTGCCTCGAGGGCCCCACGGAAGGAAGGGGCCCCGAGGTAAGGTCATGCACCCCGCTGACCTCGGACCATCGTTTCCCCTCTCTCTCTCTCTTTCTAGTTCTCTTCCCTCCTTCCCGCCGCTCCTCTCATCGCTCCTCCACATTCACTCCACCTCGTTCCTTCTCTCCTCTCGCGCCTTCAACCCTCCCCCCTCCATCATCCACGACCTCTCGCCTCTTCTGCCTCCTCCCGTTGCTGCTGTTGCCGTTCCTGCTGCTGCTGCCGCCGCTGCTGCTGCCGCTGCTGCCGCCGCTGCTGCTGCTGCTGCTGCTGCTGCCGTTCCTGCCGACGGTGCCGGCAACCCCCCTTGCCCTCGTCATTCTCTTCCTCCGCCCTTCATGCACTCTTCTTTTCTTCGGCCTCTTCTTCGTCTTCTACTACTACTTCTTCTTCTCTGCTTCTTTCGTCCTCTTCCCCTGCTCTTTTTCTGTCTCTCTTTCTTTCCCGCGAATCTTTCGTGCGAACGTATATGGCAGAGACCAGGTGAGTGTATACAGAGTTACGTGCCCCGTGCTCGCGAGCAACTCGAATTATTATCAAAGACCGGGGCATCATCGCGGATAATGGGCGGATGTCGCTGTGACAGGGCAGAAAACGCGACGTCTTTTCTGCGCTCCTCGCGTCTACGTTCCTGTGGGAAAAACTGCGCCGCGGGCAGGAGAGCCGGCGGCTCTCGTGCGAATAATCGTGCGCGAGCTTCTCTTTCATGAGGTACAATGTGGCTCACGATATTCGAGAATGTGCCTTTGGGAAGTCGTGCGCTTTCTGCGACTCACATACGAAAGAGGCCAGATCAAAATGAAGGACAGCCGTTCCGGTCTCAAGGTTCCGATAATTTGTAATAAAAGATACCGGCGAGACAATATTTCGCAATTTTACAAATGAAGCACGTCTACTTCCATTTCATGTACAGATTATATTCTTAAGACTTTGATTCAAGAGATATTTTAAGATTAGCATTAAATTGTTTTTTTTTTACGTATCCGTCTAGTAAAGCAATTTTCACGCTTGATGCGAGCACTAAAAAGCAGCCGATGCGATCAGCAGAGGCCTATCTTGAGAGCGTAACACATGATGTTACAAGGTTACTTCTAAAACGATAGCAATCTTCGAAACAACGAAACAATCTTTTATATCTGCGTTATTGATACCGATGTGTCGCTTTAATGACTTTCCTCCGCAAAGTGGTGTCTTTGATTAAAGCTGTGGTTGAAAAACTAACGAATCAATCGCACAGCCGCCGTATCTCGTTACATTTTCCACTCAGCGCGACAGAATCGCCGATCCGCGTGCGCGCCTCTCGTCGATAGCCGTGCGAGTCGACGCGTGCGGCCGATACGCGTAAAAACGCGTGATTTACCGGGTTTACGATCGCGGCGCGAGCACGCTCCGGGGCAGACAGACGGCCGCGCCGGCCACGATGGACGGCCACGTCTCGGACGGAAGTGGTTGTACACCTGGGCAGGTCGAGAGAGCCGATGACCAGCGAGAGAGAGAGCGCGCTCCTCTCCTCCTCGTGCGCGCGGCGGAACAAGGTCAGATGTTATCGCGCCGCGGTGCGAGTAGCCAGCAAGTTCAAGAGCGGAGGAACGTGGAATCACGGGCGGGGATAAGGCGTGGGAACCTTTCCGGCCTTTCCACGGGCTGCAATTAAAAGTTCCCGCCGCGGCGAAGCGCGCCGAAAGCCACGTTTCGAAATGTGACGCCTTCGGATGTAGGCATTTGCCAAAATACAGCGCGCGTGTGTTCGGGACCCCTGAGCTAATTTGGGGGACTTAGTCGCGGAGACCAAATAATTATATATATGTAATGAACGAGAGTGATTGACCGCGCGCTTGTTGAGCTAATACCATGCGCATAATAAATTACAACGCGATAACGCATTAATTATATCGCCGTCGAAAGTTTCTCCGCATCAGACTTGAAAGCGCAACATCTCGTGATTATCGCACGGAAATAAGCGACGTATAATTCTAGATGTGTAAGTTGTGTTGCGTATTATTACGCGTAATATATATAATTTCAAAAATTCCGCAGCTCAATCGAGGTAATGCATGATATCAAGAATCAGAGAAGGGAGCTCGATTTGCGGACCGTGTGACGGAGAGTTTAACGGGTGATCACAGCGAGTCGCGAACGTTATCATCAGATCGATATTTTGTCGGCGACGTTTCTCCGAATATTGCAGTTATACAAGTGCCGTGGCTTCCAAATCGATAGTCGTAAAAGGCTTTGCTTCTTGATTAAACTGTGAGGTCAAATCGAATTTAATATAAAAGTCGTCTCTTTGCAACATTACGAATCACTTTCAATCGAATTGTGAAATGCGCGATTTCTCAGAGAACAACACGACGTGCAAATAGAAATATTTTCGTCATCGTGCACTTTGACACGTACGTATATTCGATTCTAAACATTTGTTCGAGATTTATTCCATGTATCGGAGAAACATCATCTCGCCACCATTTTTCGTCCTTTTATTGCAAAAGACGCGCGACAGAAGAAACTATCCTAGGGAAAAATATCACAAGCACCTGATTTTCTATGTTTAACATTTTTATTTAATTATCCAGGTTCAAACCCTGGCTGAGGTAAGTTTTTCGCGATAAATTAAAAAAATTAAAATCATTTAGACACTAACATCCTGTCTTGGTTCGTATATCCTTTATTACTTCGTATTTGTGATTTCACGTCAGAGCCTTATGAATTGCATTTGTTTGTTTCATTATATTTTATTTAATCTTACAATGACATTTTAATTTTGAACGAAAACATGAATTTATGTTATTGAAATGTAAAACAAATATTATAAGTAAATGACGTAACAGCATTATTAAAGATATTTTGTCAAAATTTCGATGCAATTTCTCTAAAAAAAAACCTGGCGCTTGTAATCTTTTTCTCCGTGGACTTCGAACCGTTAAGGCATTTCGGCGACCCCGATGTAATCACCAGTGGAGATCGATCGCTAATAAAATTCGTAAAAAGGGTTCAGTACAGTGCATACCTTCCCGGCGCATGCCCATCTTCAGGCACTTTTTCAAGCGGCAAAACTGGCACTGGTTTCTATGATGTTGGTCGATCGGACAATTTCTAGTCCCTCGACACGAGTACGTTAGATTCCGCCTGACACTCCTCTTGAAGAAACTCTTGCACCCTGAAAAGAAAGCGAAGAATACCTTGTAGTGAAATTCAGTTTTGATCGTACAATTAAACATCCTAAATCTATTAAAAAAATATTAGCACCAGTCTTCACCGTGGAATATATTTTTTAGTACAATTTAAATGCGATTATCTATCATATTGTCACTTTGGAATGTCCTCGTTGTAAAAAATCTATTTCCTACTGCAATTTTTCTCTGTGGCCAATTTAAATTTCCAGACGTCAGTCGTACTTTCTCCATTAATGTCACGTACGATTAGACTGGCCTCGCGAGACCAATCTTCTTCGCATAAAAACATTAGCCACTTTTCGCCGACAGCAGAAATATGTTTCTCCATGTCCGCGTTAATTCGCGCGTTACAATGCACGCGTGTAATAACGAGAGACAGCACGATCGGCACTCGATAAAGCATAAGCGATTAGCTACCACGTGCTGAAATCAAGATCCATCTGAGTATGCGGACGGTTACGCAGATTCTTATTGATAGAGCGTGTACGAGCAACCATAAACGTGACGGGACTAATGCTCGTGGAACGGCACGGTAAGTTTCTCTTGTTTATTGGATACATCTCGCGGCGCACGTACGTACCACGTAAACGTGCACGTGTGGAACGACAAGATTGCGTAGCGTGATCTGGCGAACGGCGGTGGGGAACAGAAACGCGGATGGGGTACGGGCAGGCTCGGACCGATGATACGTGATTACGCAAATTTTGTAACATGCACGTTGCAACGAGACCGATGCACCTTGAGGTCAACGTAGGGAGCGCGGATACTAAGTTACGGCGGATGCACGATCTGGCACAATGGCGGCCGCACACGCGCGCGACGCTCGATATCGCGGCTGCCTCCTTATGGGAATGAGGAGTCAGTCGAGTCGAAAGTGCCGACGGACTTGATCACGAAAATCCTATTAGTAACCGTCCCGCTGAGATCGAGCACTCCACGCTCGCTCTCTCTCTCTCCCTCTCTTTCTTTCTCCTTTTCGCCACGTTATCCCGCGGTACAGGCGAACCGCCAGTTTTCCCCGCGTTACTCCGGATTTATATCCGGATATCGCTCCGGAGTTGAAGCGATCGATGATCCGGATATTGGAAAAAAAGTTCGCTACCGTAGCTAATCATGGTTTGCTGAAAATATCTTGCTGCCATCCCGAGTCGAAATTTCGGCCCTATGTTGAACCTTTAGTTCTATTATATAGTTGGACCTGAGACAGTAAAAGAGGTCGAACAGCAAGTACAAAATTTACTCCTACTTTAAAACTGACAGTGTCGGAAATTTCTACTTTTGCCAATTTAGCATTCAAATAGGTCCTTTTAAGTAGGAGCTAAAGTAAATTTTTAGAATTAAAGATTCAAGAAAGGAGTAAAAAAATATAATGTTATCAAAGTAGGTTATTGCTGACCTACGTAGGTGTAAAGTATTCTCAAAAGTGTCTAAATAGTATCAAAATTTCGACTCGGGAAAATTATAAATTTCTAAAGCACAGCAAACGGTTTGCCGTCGCACCTAATGCAATAGCCATAGTAGCAAAATATTTAACTATCACAACGAAATATTAGCTGTCCATATTTTACAATGGAAATTTAATTACCACATGCAGTTTTTAACTACGGCAGCTACATTTCCTTTTCCGCGGAGAACTTCATGCGTAGATTTAGCAAAGTCTCGTCTAACTATTACCATTAGGAAAGAATTGATTTGAAATCTATCTCTCAGATTAAATAGTTTAACGCCGTTTATGCACGGAAAGAATTTTCTTCTAAAATTTACCCTGAAAATCATGTAATCGTGGGACAACACGGCATGTTGAAGGCGTTTATAAGAGTTTTTTGTAAAGTCGTAATGCCGATTAGATGTCAGCCAGGCATTAAGACGATTTCAATCTGTATCCGTTTCTTTGAGAATTTCTGGGGTAGAACTGGTTCTGTCTAAAAGCACTGTAAAGCTTATGTATAAATGGAATGATTTTGATTATTTAACGATCGATTCTTTTCGAGCGTAAGATGAAATTTCGCTTTTTCCTTTACTCAAGCATCTACAATATAATCATTCAAACTCTTTCCGCCGCATCATCTTTTCACTCGTGGAAAACTGCAAACAGCAAAGGCGAACGCACCGTATATAATAATAATCGTAGCAAGCCGACAGGTCGGCCGTTCTTTGATTGGCGCGTGAATGGCCGTGCACGCGGCTTCCTAATGAGCGGTTAGTTAATTGCTGGTGGTAATGGAGCGGCAGGAGAGAAAGGAGTCCGATAAAGAGCCACTGCCACGGGGTGACGACGCGGTGCGACACAATTCAATTTAATAAACAGCGAGGCGAGCAATAATTCCGCGTCGTAAAAGCACGTGGGACACGCACGTGAGCAAGTACAGCGCCGGCCAGTACGCGCGCGCGCGTGGTACCGAGGGTTAAAAGGTGATAGGGGCCACGCGGTTGATTGTAATTAAAACAGACCTCGCCGGATAGAATGCGCGCGCGCGCGCACCTGCGTGCGAGCACCGGCGGAACGAAATCGAAGGTATCTCTGTAGGAAGTGTTTATACTAATAGATTTATTCTAACAAAGATGCAACGATAAAAACAGGTTTCAAGGCTTGATAGGTATCTTTGGGAAGGAAGAGAGTATTATGAAGCGTTTCTGTGAGTTTGTTTTAAAAAGTTGATTCTTTAGGAATCGAAACTGTAGGATAATGTAAACAGATGGAACTGCGTTATGTATATAATAATTTTGTGATTATTTTATAGGAATATTTTATTTCGTTTTAATAAATTGCGATGCTATAATAATTGCGAATTATTGATGCAATTTGTGTGTAATTTTCGAACGGTTTATTTGCTTTATAGTAGTTTGTGTATAAGTTTCAATTCCAATCAAAATTACTGAAGTATTTACGTCAAGTATTCTTGAGATTCGCTTCATGGTAAAAAGTATTATAAATAAATGTTCATGCGGTAGGCAATTATTAGACAGATAATATTTTATCAAAATGTATTGCGGCGGAAAACATTTTGACGTTTACTCTCGTTAATTCAAATTATAATTCGAATAATTTTCTTAAAAATGCTGATAAGGTGTAGAATTATTAGATGATGATGTTTCTTTGTCGCGAATTCACGGAAAATTATTTCAACGAGCGACGATGGAATCCGCGCTTGTAGGAACTGCGACGACGCAAAGGATAGTTCGTAAGGATTAGATATACGTACATCTCGCCAGAGGATCGAGCTTATTATAGATGTAGCGAAGTCGACCATCACGATCGATGGCGCGGCGTGTATACGTATAGATAAATAGTTAGCGCGGCTAAGTCGGCAATTTATATCGTAACAGAACGCCCGCTGCGCACGAACTTTCGAATCGAGATAAAGAGGTGGTCTTGCTTGCCGCGCGGTCTGTAAGTCATTCGCGGGCTTACTAATACTCTCGTTCTCTCGTGCGAATCCGCGGAGGCATCCGTCTCGTCGTCGAGATAGAGGACGCGATATCGGTAACGCAAACAATCGCGTGAGTAAAGTGTGAGTCGCCGCCGTGATCTGGGAATGAACCGTCGTCTTTCGGCGCATGATGTTGGAACAAAGTGATCTTTATTAAGTGAGGAATAGAAAAGATTAAGAGATTTTTTTAAATATAAATACTCGATGCTATTTTAATGCTGTTTTAATAATAAATTGAGAAAAGTATCAATAGAAATCAAGGTAAGTATAGATTCAAGATCGTACTAATTAAGTTTGTAAAGCTCTGTAATTGTACAAAGTACAAAAAGTACTTTTCGCTAGACAAAGTTGATATACCATGAGGAAAATGACGATTTTTATGAAGATTCAAGTTGTTATCACGACTCCGAAACTAAAGTTCGACTCCGGCTCCTCCATTTTCATCTTCGACGCTAAATGAGAAAATAAGCTCGCTAAAGAGAGATCAAAGGCGATTCGGGCTCGCGCTAAATCTACGAGTCCTTCTCATCTTTAAAGCTTAAGCTCCTTGGAGCTCGTCGTCGTTGTCGTTGCCGACGTCGATGTCGTCGGTACTGGCAAAAAAAAAACGAAGAACGGGCGAAGGGAGAAAAAAGAAGATGGAAAAAGAGCCGGGTCGCCATAACTACAAATTGCATCGTTACACGCAAATTACGCGATTATTCTGTGCGAGCCAACCACCGGCGACCACGCAGTATATATATATGTGAGCTCTGTAGTAGCGAGAGAGCATAGAGAGAGAGACTGAGAGAGGGAGAGCGCAAGAAACACCGAGCGAACATGACGAAGATGAGAGGAGCGTAAGAAAGGGAGAGAAAGAGAGAAAGCTCGCGCCCGCAGCGCACAACTACCGTTTATACTTTCAGATTGTAGCTTGCGAGCTCGCCGCGAGCTCAAATTGCTCGCGTCATTGAATTTTCATTGCTCGGGCTGGTCCTCCGTGGCGCGGCGCGTACCGAGTGCCGACTCCCGGCAGGACAAACCCTCGCGATCGTTGATACGGAGAGAACCGGCGGATAATGCCTTCGCTCTTAATCCTTTCAGACAGAACGATGTCGTACGGCATCGCTCTCAACGGCGGGGCGAAATACTTGGATATCGAAGATATACACATTGCCTTTAAGAGAGAACCGTTGTTTAAGGAGTTACTTGAAGTTTAAATTTAATGACGTCCCGCAATAAAACTAATTGTACTATTCCGCGGACTGTATTCTACGGTATTCTACGGTATTCTATGGTATTCCCGGTATTCTATACAACGAAGTGCTATAGACAGTAAATTATGCATGCTCATTATTGCGGCATATGTTGTGTGATATCGCTGAGCGTTATCGCCGAGCATCGCAAAATAATATAGGAAAATCTCCCCCATTACGTAACAGGCTCCTAATACGAGATAGTGGGGTTTCTGCTAAATTAATAGGCATCATCTGTTGGTCCCGCCATGAATTTATTGCCCTTGGAGTGAGATCTGTTTAGTCGAAAATTGATTGTTAGATCGTGTAATCGTTGCGGGAAAATATTTGCGATTGAATTTGGACCTTGGAAACCTACTATCGCACATTGAAATCCTATCTCATAAAAGAGGACTTTTCTCTACTGTCAAAGATTTCCTATTGCAATAATTTCTTTACCTTCTTCAATCGTGATTTAGTTCTAATCGATTCTCAATAGCTGCAATATTTTCTCTCTTGAAGAGATTTTCGTATCGAAAGTGAATGAGGGCCGCAGAACGAGCCAAGATTAAGTCACTGAAATATTCCATCGATCCTCTTAATTAAGGTCCCGTTTGTGACGAAAGAGTGAGCACGGCTTATTTACGGTTTATTAACATTACGTAGACAGCGCTTCGCTATTGCTTTCCACAGCAAAAAAGATGCCGCTTGGAGGGTCTTGGAGGACAGATCGACTTATTGCCGCGCCTGATGAGAAGTTGATTTAGTTTTAATAGGTCGTGTTGCCAGTCGGCACGGTAATTACGTCGCAGAACCGACGCGATGTCATACTCGTTGACGCGTGAACCTGTGGCGATTGATCGATTCACACTTCGCCGTGTCGCGCGGCATTATCCTCGATGTGCGTGAAGAACAGGGAAAAGTTAGCAAAATTAAAACTCAGAGAGTGGAGAAAATTGCGCGAAAACTTGGGTGGAAGTGAAGCAACAAATCGTTTAGTTGACAATAATAATATATCATGCGAGCACAACTATTATATTTATACTTATAAGAAAAATAACAATTAGCAAAACAAAATTATCTTCTTTCGTGCAATCACGGTTTAATTATTTTTCCATTATTTACCTTGCATAATTTCTTAATAACTGCCTTTTTGTAAAGTTTAATCACATAACGATATTCTCTTGAGAGAGATTCAAAACAAGTTAATTTTTAACTGTTATAAATAGTGAACTCGATAAGTATTACTCATGAGCAGGTTAATCTAGTCAAGACTAGAGTAAGAATCCATTAAAAAAAAAAGATAAAATATGCTAGACAACTCGACATTGCATCTCAATAAGAAGCAAGCGACTCATATGAGAAGATCGCGAGAAAATAACTATGCTCGCGAAGAGACGAGTAAAAAGGATCCAGGAATGTGCGCGAGAGTCGGAAAAGGGAATCTGAGAATGGAATGTAGTGAAACACGCGTAGCGAGAGAGTGATGAGGAAATATTAACTCTCCTCGAGTTCCTTTTTAATATCTCTGTAAACAAATGCCGATATTTATTTTAGCTTATTGTAACGTGTGCAATATCCGAAGTCTGAAATCCCAATTTCCCGTTTGACAAAACCAAAGTTTATGAGGTTTGCTTTGAAGCTAGCAATATATCTTTCACCGAAAACAACCGATTGCATCGAAACTTATAGAAATCGTTCAATAAAATTAATATATCAATTTCGTTTTGATTTGACAAAATTTCAAGTTTAAGCAGTGCAATATTGTTTATATCTCGTATAAATTAAAATACAGGATATGTTATACACAGAGGAGTATTCAAATACATAAAATTTTGTCAAGTTTAGCAAACTAGCAATTTCCGAAAAAGATGTCTATCTTCCTAATCATAGTCGTACAAAGTAAGCATTATAATTGTGGCAACAAACCACAGGTGTTCCGTGCACGTTTTCCTTGCAACAAGCGTTTCCGCTTGTCATTATGGGTACACAATTGCTTAGTAATCCCGAAGACGTCGCGCGATTCAACGTTTCGGAGGATCATCGTTAACGGTCTCCTAAGCGGTTTAATTAAGGATTCGTCGTTCGCGCGTGATGAGTCACACGAAAATTTGCCATTTTTCCTGAAAAATTGCAAGGCACGATTAACGTAGAGTCATTGGTGATGAGACACGAGTCGAACGGACCGTGATACGCGATTATGCCCGAGAGAATTGACTGATCGTGACTCATGATTACACTGTCGCGATACCATGACATTGCAAAATGCTTTGGCGTTCGTGGACTTTGAACATTGGGGATGTGATAAGTTTCAAATTGCTGATGAAGAGAACAAGAATCTAAATTTGTTACAAGAAGTCAAGTACTGTATTCTTTATTTTGTACCGCATTCTAATAACAGAAATACTCTCTTACCACCTAACGTTGTGTTATAACATTACGTTTAAATCTTTAATATTAAAATTTTTAGTTTGCAGAATTAAATTCTTAAAAATTTTTAATAAGAGCAGTAACATATTTTGGCGTACTTAAACAATACCTAACATCTTAAAAATAAAAAGATAAAAAATTACTGTAAATAAGAAAATCTCTTAAAAATAAATTGCACTAGAAGATGTGGAATATATGCAAGTATTTGAGAACATAAATATATATTTCGAGATATTTGTCTACTGATCATTATATGGTATTTATTTTTTTTTACTAACGTGTTCTGTTTTGTCTCAGTCTATCGGTTCTCACGACATTGCATAACTTCATATTCATATACTTGCTGTCTCAAAAACATACGGAAATGAATCGTTATTAAGTGTATTTCATTGCCGCATACCATAGCAAAAATAATAACAAGTTTTCGCGTTTCGCAATTCTTCAATTACACGTACTTGATTAATTAAAGTGCAGAAACTGTTTTAAATGACATACCAATCATGCGATATGATTCCAGGTGTAAAAGAGGTAAATTGCACCGTATCAATCCAATTTTGCATAAGATAATAATCGAACGTGTCACATGTCGTCATCGTCCATCGCTTTTTGCACGGGATGAAGCGCTAATCGCGCTGATATCGTCGACGAAAGCGTAGCGGAATCGATCGCGAGCGATCGTCGTTGGCGATGCTCGCGACGAGACGTGAGTCACGACGTTCAGAACGAGCGACTTTGTGGCGAATAATGACGGTAATTATAATAATAAGACCGACAAGATATGCAAGCGGTGGTATTAAGGCCAAGGGATAACGATAGCGGACCACGCTCTTCTACATTATAACTGCTGCATCACGAGCTTCCCTTCATTACGATCTCGTTTCGCATGCTACGTTCTTAATTATTTGTCCTTGGGAGGTAGAAGGC
The DNA here is from genome assembly GCF_000949405.1 of Vollenhovia emeryi. Lineage (NCBI taxonomy): Eukaryota > Metazoa > Arthropoda > Insecta > Hymenoptera > Formicidae > Vollenhovia > Vollenhovia emeryi. Next base: position 1,776,402 of record NW_011967213.1, on the reverse strand, counting down.
GATAGAGTGAATTAGCAAACGTTTCCGGTTTCTTGTGCTAGAGACGTATGTATTAGGAAAGCATTGCTATGCGCGTGAGAAACGATAATAAATTTTTGCTATTCCGAAAATATGTAATACGTATTGAAAATAATAAATACATTTCTCCTGTCAAAATAATAACATTTTTCCGGAAGAAGGAATATCACACTACCTGCATTACAATTTTTCATTATTGTATTATATATTATTTCATTATTATATTATTAATATATTAATAAATTAAAACGTCGAATGTATTGGACATTTCGTTTAGCGCAAAATTTATAATACCTCTTGCTTCATTATATTAGTTATAAATAAAATATTAACCACGTCAAATTTTAATAGTATTAAAATGTGCACTCTATCCAAAGATACGTGTCTACAAAACGAGTGTACAACGAAATCAAATCTCTAATTACGACAAGAAAATAATGACTTTATTAAATATGGCACACTTGTGTTTTAATCATTTACTCCCTAAATATATCGTTTGCCGCTAATTCTTCGGATCTTTCGCGATGCCAGTTTTTTTACAGTGAGTTTTAACAGTGAGAGCGGATTGAAAGAAGGTACTGTGTAGGAAGAGAATTCGCGCGCGATTCGGTCAGTAACGTTTCGACTCGGTCGCGTAAAATTAACGACATTGTTATAATTAATTAGCCCGGCCAGACCGACGGCGGAGCGGCGGCTAGATAGCGGCGGTGTGCGAGAGCGCGGGGTTCGTTAGCAGGATAATTGGTCACAGAGGATGCGTCCAGGTAAGTCGCGCCTTGGTAATTCTATGCCCGGCGCGTATATACACACGTACAGGCGCAGTGCCGTGTCCGACGTCTTGGCGATGTAAGACCTTGCCGCCGGTGCATGCTCTTAGGAACAACCAGAGCCTACCCAAGACACGGCACATTGCATCGTTCGAGTAGAAGGAAACATAACTTACATCAACCGTTTTATTTCTCGCCCCCTCCCTCTCTAGTCTCTTTTCTCCTTAGAAATTTACTTAAAAAATTATTTACATTTTCTTTCTCATTTCTGAACAATCATTTCTGAACATCACTTCTGAACAAGTAGACCATAAGCGGCACACGTATTAGTAAAGTTTCTTTCGTCTTCGGGATTTTTAAATAACTGAATCATTCTATTTTCGTGTACTTCGCACCCTTTTTTAAGTGTACCTTTATTCGCTTTCACTTTCACATTTTGCTTAATCGCATTTCCTGAGGTCGCCTCTACTGACAAAGATTGCCAGCTAAGGAAATCTCCCGGTTTGATGTTCCGCAGATAAGATCTTCGTTTGCTAGATAGCGCGACGTGGATATAGTTATAAATTTTATTCGTTGGAAGGAGCCACGAATATCCTCGTGCATCCTCCTCCCCCCCCCCCGCCCCGTGAATTGCCGCTTTTACCTATGCCCTCGATCCTCGAGATTGCAATGATCGCGAAATACATGTCGAGATCCTCTTCTGGAGAGAGATGAAACGTTGTTCGACGATATCGAGCAGCGCGCGTAGTTACCGATTAGAAAGTCCGACTCTTGTGGATACGCTGTCCGTGTAAGATAGTGTTTAGCGAGCGTCTTAGCGAGATCAAACGGCACGTCGCGCCGTGAATCGCCGTGATTCAGGCTCGCCTTGTGTTCCAGAACGTTACCTCGATCGCATAGCGAATATCATATACTCTACTTTCGTATCATACGCAACGCCTTCGAGGTAATCGCATCGCGCGACGTGCTCTTATTCACATCTGGACGGTTGTAAAATATCCAGATACAACTAGACATCAAAATACGCCTAAATATTCACCGATATAATCTTATATGCCTGGACAATCATTGGTAAGTATTGTCTAATAAGTGTACAAATGAAGACTTCTAGAAAATGAATAGGCGGATTGTGAATTTATAACTTATGGTGTTAAAACGTTGAGAGAGAAAATCTAAAAAGTCCAAAAACGATAAATTATTGCTCCTCTTCTCATTTCTCTTTATGGATTTGAATATTCCTTTAGGTTGCAACTTAATTGAATATTTAACAACATAGAATGCATTGCAATGTCTGATCAATTTACGAAAAATTTCTGTCACCTGCTCCACTGTTATTTTGAATACAGAAATATCAGAGAATGCATAAAAATTGTTCGAATTTCTTTATCTGTACAACGAAATCTTTTATCTCTTGAGCAACTGCGGTCTTTCTTTTTGATGTTGTATCTTTGATAATATCTGGTATCAGAGAGAGAGAGAGAGCTCGCATCATGATTTGTCGTGATCACGTCAATCGAAACGCCGAAGGCCCGTCACGAAGACGATCGCTGGTTCATTTTCGCGAAACACTCATACTCGCGGCGGAAACGTACGCCCCAGGTGGAAACGAGATTAATAAAGATTAGCAAAGTCGGAATAATATAGTATGATCTCGTTAGAACGATTAGCCCGCGGGTCGCTCCGGCTTCTTCCTTCCGCGCGTCGTCCCAAGCGTAAGTCCGTAAGTAAGCGTAAGACTCGCTTAAGGCACAAGGGAGCGAGAGACCACGAAGAAGAGAGGAAGCCCCTTGCGGTTGTACCTCAAACCGCCCCACCGGAATCAAATTTCCACCCCGAGGAGAACAGCGAAACTTTTCGGTGTATTTATAAATGGCGAACTCGACGAAGCGAAGAGAAGAGAAGGTTTATAATATACTCTGAGATAGCCCATTACGTACGTATCAAAATAGAACTAGTATAACACGTTACTGGCCTTAAAAATGAAAAGGAATTTGCATAATTTTCACGTGATTTCCTAGCTGGGGCTCATTGTGTAAAAATCTTGGGATATATTTTCCGTCAAAGAATTTCTCGAGAATGTTAAATACACTGATATTTTACGTAAGAAATGAAGCGTGGGAATGCAAGAGTTAACTCTTTCAGATATAAAACCCAGGGAAAACAACTTTCACTTGTAATAAAATTCACAAAAACAAATTTATTAATTATTAATATTAATTAAATAAATTCGTAAAAGCGGGCGGAAGTGTTCCATTGTGCGGAGCGTGTATACGTGGACACAGAGCTAGGATAAAGTAACTTGAACTTTTTCGATACATTTCGGACTGCACTTGTTTGCCTGACTATTCGTAACATCGTGAAACACATCGAGCCAGATTTCCATGAGACGATTATTCTTAATCGTTTCTGGAAATGCGTCCTCGCCCATTCCGTTCCCCGTTCGTTACATTCGCCATTGTTCGCGTAATTATGCCGAAACAGTTTGGCTTTATAATTTGCTAGTGCGCACAGGGGGTGGAAAAGGGTTCGCCTAAGTAAAGTAAAAGGATAAAAAGCCGTGGCACACACATACAATACGCGTCCTTTGCGATCGTTGCGTTCTCAAAGGTGTAACGTGACTCGTACAGAATGGACGTCACTCCACGACAAATAGTATCTCTGTCTTAAAGACCAGTTTACCCGTGCCGCGCGTAATTACTATAATCAGAATCGCATGGACATTCTTAAGTAATGTTTGCGTCGGCCACGTACGTCCACATGGAATTCGCTCGTCGTGTAACGACATATTATATGAAATGCGAATGGTCCCACGGAAGCATTTCTGGAATTTGATTACATTATCGTTGATTGTTAATAGTAAATTTTGCATTAATTCTACATTTCGGCTCTACGCACGCGATTAAATCGTCTGAGATACAACATGCTTCGACGACAAAATAACAATAAGTTATTTTATTGTTAGCAAATTCTAAATTTGTTTCCTCCGCCTTTTAATAAAATCAGATATAGAATTTTGTAACGTAATTGCAAACATAAATATATCGCGCGTGTTAAGTTTACATTGAAGACTACGCAGAATTGTAATCCTGCAACGAAGAGTTTATTTAGTTAAAAAACTATTGGATTAATAATCCGGAAGCACAATTGTCACGATACAATCGTTCGCTTAACTGCAATTCCTACCGTAGCTGAATCACGATTTCATTCACAGTGACAGTCCCTCCGTGCAGTTCTTCGAGAACAAATGAAAATGTAATCGGCTATATCCTCTGGGAAACGGCATCGAATACTCTCGTCGTTCTTGCGGAGTGCAAGGACGAGTGTTCAAGGCCGCGAACGTAGTCCGCCGCGGCTGAAGAACGCTCAATCGCATCCACCGAAAATGTGTTACAAAAACATAGAGACACCACAGGTGTGCCGAAAGTCGATGTTCTCGAAAATAAGGGGGTGGTTTCGTGGCAGAGATAATAACAGGGTGCAGCGCGGGCAGCGTGTGAAACAATGCCTCGCCGTGTTGTGGAAGAATACCGCATGGATTGGACCCGGACAGATCCTGAACTCATTCATTAGTTTTCACAACTCGCTTATCGATTTATCAACGTTATTTACGATTTTAATTTCATGTAATTAAAAATTTCATCCCACACTCACAGAAAAAATTTCCGGATCCAATGCTATTACACTTCAATGTATCGCAAAATAGAATTGATATAGCGCCAATCATATTTATTATAGAGAAAGAAATATTTTAATCTTAAATGAAAAATTCTAAAATCTAGAATAAAATGATAGTATGTCTCGTCTTTTGTCGAATACCGTGGTGCCAACTTCGTGCGTTGTAAGATGGAGGGAAAATTTATTCTAAACACACGAATATATAAACTTACATGTATACAAGTTACTCTTGTCGCAATATAGTAAGTCAATCTTTTCTAATTCGACAGAGGAGAATAAGAATTAGTGATTTTATTTTCATATTGTCTTATTTTTATACTAAATAACGTTATGAGAAATATAAATGCGTCAAGAATATTTGTTGTCTCGATAACGGAAATCCTTTCTGAAGGTGTGCATAGACGAAATTGAAGATGCTGATAATATGACTCACAATCGGTGTTATACGTGAAATTATAAATCGTGTACGTACCCTGTTTGTAAAAAAAAATACGCACTTTCATTAACATTATTATTTTATATAAAATTGCGTAAGATTGTCAAGTTTTAAAATATAATTAAAAAGTCATCAACCGCATAACAGTAAAACCATGTAAAAAAGATATTGCGAGAGGACACAAGTAAGTACATTAAAATTACGAAACGAATATGTGCATGAAATGTTAAGTAACATGGTTTAAAAATGCTTTGCATCAAGGATCGAAAAAATACGCACTTTCATTAATGATATTATTTTATATAGAATTGCATAAGATTGCCAAGTTTAAAAAAAAATTATTAAAAAGTCATCAACCGCATAACAGTAAAATCATGTAAAAAAAAAGATATCGCAAGAGGACACAAGCAAGTACATTAAAATTACGAAACGAATATGTACATGAAATGTTAAGTAACACGGTTTAAAAAAAAGTTTTGCATCAAGGATCGAAGAAATCGAAGGTCAGGAGTATACATGAATAAATAGCCTAACCTGATGAAACGATGATGATTGAACAACTCCCAGAATTTTTTCTCGAGACGTAGGAAATATTAGCCCAACACACAAGCCTAAGCTGTCAGTAAATATTAACCTAACACAAGCCTAAAAGTCAGCACTCGGTAGCATTGATATCAGAAACAGATGTAGTCGGCATCTCTGATCTACGAATCGTCGTTAAATTAATTAGACTCTACGAACAACGAAAAATTGATTGATTGAACCCCTGGAGTTCTCAAAGTCGAGGAAACGTAATGACCGATCTAATATTCGTTTCGATTTTTCCAAGACCACCTTGAGTCGTCAACTTTCGACGGAGATAGCATTTGGACCATGTGGTTCAAGCCGCAAATACCCATCGTCGCTTAATCAAATCGGTCATTCTAATTTCAAGGTCGGTGTTCGATGAGATTCGAGGGTTAAACTTACGCCTGCAGAAACGCAGGGTCGAATCCCGAATGACTATTGCGCAATAACCAAAGACAAGGAATCTTGTACCAGTCGTGCTACTTGGAATGGGAGGTTCCCGGGCTCCTGTAATCGGCAGATTAATGTTCTCTCTCTCCTTCTCTCTCTTTATCTCTCCCTCTCTTTCGCTCTGTCTTTCTCTGTCCGTCCGCCTAATCTCGAACGATAGTCGAGGATCCGTTCAAAAGGGGCACCGAGTATCGTTCGGATTGTCCGGGTTCGCCGATGAACGAATGGTTTAATTTATGGTGGATATACTCGGATCCCTGGTCCTTGACGCGATCGAGTGTCCGGCACTCACGAAGACGTTTCTGCGGATAAAGACCGGTAAGACCTTCCGAAAATCGGGCGCGAGCGTTCGAACAGGTCGAACTGGTCTCGGAGCGTTAACGCCTCCGGTCGTCCGGGGCGTTGTTTCGGGCCGGCGAGATAATACCCGACGGGACATTTAACGCGGCTGAAGGTGCCGGCGAAGGGTCCGCATTATCCACGGTCAGTTGACCGACGACCAGTTTTTCCGACCGCGAGGACAACACCCGAGGTCTTTCCCAGGACCCCGCCGGCGTGTCCGTCCACGTGACCCCTAGGAAGCCTCCTTGGAACACGTTTGCGACTATCTGTTGAAGAGATGACCGGATCAAAGGACGTAGCGGAGCGAGAGAGAAGGCGAGAACCGATAATCGTCAATCGGACGAGGCCGCGTACAGAAAGGGAGGGATGCAGAAGGAAGATCTCCGACGCGAAGGGGAACGCCAAAGGGTATCCGGTTTTGGAATCGGGCCGTTGCGTCCCGGGACCGAACCGGACCGGGCCAGACAGTCCTCGCGGGATCATTAATCAAAATATTTACGCGCAGGGATGTGCGAGCGTCCGGAGAGTCGCTCCGACACTCCGTCTTATCGATTATCCGATGTCACGTTCCATACGGTATTTTCGGTATTCAAGGGGTTCTATACGGGTGCCCGTTAGTCCTGACACGAGGGGAGAAGGGTATTAAACGAATGAAAGAAATTCGTCTTGTCAGACGACGATCTCGACGTCAAGCTTCACGAGCTTCGGTAATTTATACCTCACAGCGCGTAAACGTGCGTGCGTTTTTTCATTCCCCCCTCTCTCCCTCCCCCCTTACGACCCGCTGACGCCGGCGGTGGGCCATCCTCGTCATTTTCGATTCCTCGACGATTGTATCGTGACGCTCGTACCGGCGAGGCTCCTCTTTGGGCGCGTTGGCGCGCGGCCTTGCTCGGAGCATCGTAAAAGTCGTAATTTATCGCCGGTGCGGCATAATGACTTGGCCACCGCTTTAATTATAGCTCATTCCCGTCATCCACGGAAACGGCCGTGCGTTCGATCGCTACGGATCTTTTGCGGGACCAGCTATCCATATTTCCACGTCAATGGATTGATATCGCTTGCGTGTCTCTTAGAATAATATATCGAACTAGCAATTAAAATAAATTATCTTTGTGTACATACAACTGAATTGTATAAATAATTTTAACATATCCCCGATCTAGTTATATGTATAATTTATATGTTATAATTCATTCTTTCTCAATCTTACCAATAATTTTTGCATGCCGTTTAATTTGAATGACAACTAGTAAAGATTATCGTAAAAATATACAATTTAGGTTTTCTTTTCCTGGATTGTCTTTGCACTCTGATTTTGCATAACAACAAATAAACAGAATCACACATAGTAAATAATTATTCACCACCAAGTTGGCTTAATATTTTTTGTTTCAACAACCTCGAACGGTATCTGAGATCTCTTCGTTGGAAATTTAATAACATTTAAAACGCTAAAATGTAAAATGGAAAACTTGATTAAGATGATTCCAAAGTAAATACGGGAAAAGAAAGTAACGCTTCTGGTGCATTCATCTTATTTCCAATACACACGTTTCTGCTATTGCTTCAACCGCTCCTCATGGTCCTTCAACTGCTTGCTCTCAACGTCGCTGTCGCACCTGTTACTCGAGGAATCTCGCGACTATCTCATTCCGGAACGCATAACCGGTGTAACGCGTGCCGATCGACGTGCCAATCGACGCACTGCGCTTATGTAATCAGCATGATGTCGCGGAAAACGCATTAACGAGCGTGCCTGGCGCGAGAAGTCGCGCGCACTGTCGTCATTCAATTCCTCGATCGCATGCGATCGCATCCCCGCGCATCGACGCGCACCAAATGCGAACGACCATCGCCGACTATCATCGGCGATGCGTCTCATTGGGAAGAAATCGGTGGAACGCGCCGCCGATGCACCGTTCCGCATTGGACGTTCATTGGCGTAATCGGCCTGATTGTCGGCGATCGCTTTATTACGTCGGCGGGTTGATTTTGATGTCAAGCGATGTCAAACGGCTGCGAGTTATCGTCAATTTGTCCGATCGATCGGGACGAGTCCGACGACAAACGCGTCGAACGAGAAAAATGATTCGAATCCCGACACACGCGACTCTCCCGGATAATCTCGATCGTTGTAAATTCTTCCTGGCACGAGCGACTTCCGGTGGCAATTGCAGATTATTTACATCGACATGCGAACGTCCCCGCAAATCCCTGGACCCGCTACGTGACTCGAAAATAATTTGTCACTTCTGATCTGGGTATGCACGTGACTCCCGTCGCGAATAAACTTCTTCGACGACTCGTTTCGTTCCTTTCTTCGTCCTCGTGCAGTCACCCCTGCCGGCGCAATCAAACCCCATTTCACGGTGAGGGTAGAAAGGCCGACGTGGGTATAAACGCGCGCGCGCGCTGCCTTCTACGGGGGACGAGGGGAGAAGCGGTGTTCCGGGCAATTAAGATTACCGAGAACAGAAATTATCGTCGGATTAACCGTGTTATTACGGCACCGCTAATGCTGCGGATAGGCGCGAGAGCTCCGGCAATGGTAAATATCGTTACCGCGGTTGTAATTGGTACACCGGGGAGAGAGTGACTCGCCGCTGTAACTCGAGCGCTCAATTAAGGGTCCAACTCTTAGCCCGGTTCGGCCACCTCGTTTCCACCATGACGACTCCACATCGACCGTATCGCGCGTTTATTCCTCGCGGTATCGCTAACACCGTTTCCCCTATTTCTCTAGTATCCGCTCGTTATCACTCTTCCATTATTCAGACTCGTTCTCGTGATAACCTGACTTCTTGCCCAAACGACCGCGTGGCGCGAGATACTTTTATATAACTTGTTCGTTTGAGTACCTTAATTTCATTTCGTGGCGAGTGTGGCGCAGAGAAATGTGCGCCGCTTAGCAAAGAAATGAACGAAAAGATCCGAGTTCAAATTCACGGACCCCGCTGGTTTTTTTACGGAATCTCCCAAAGGGAAATGGCAACCACGGAGAGTATCTTGCCACGCATACTCCTTTAGGGGTATAGCCCTCTAGCTGGGAGATTTCTTTCGGCGAGGTTAGCGGCCTATCGAAGATGAAGTAAAACCAAATGCTCAAAGTACCAGAACGAACTGGATAAAACAGGTTTTAAGCCTATGTCTTAAATGACTTCTCATCGGGAAAATATGTTCTAGTAATCTTTCTCAAACACCCACATCTTGTATTTATAAGTCAACAAACATCTCATTGTTTTTTAATAATGCACGCGTGGATATAATAAAGAACGATAATTAGTAACGATACGTTTCGAAACGAGAGGTTTCCTTCGCTTCATCCAACAAACAAGAAGTCGAATACCGAAAAGAACAATAGGGCCCTTTGAAAGATCGTGTGTAAGTTCACGAGAAGGCCGGCGGATGCACGAAGACGATCGTTTCACTCCGAGGAATTCCGGCGGGTATCGGGTGCATTGCAGGGCGAGTAATTAGAGAAGCCGCCGGTTCATTAGGATATCTGGTCGTATCTTGGCGACAGTTTCCGCCACGCGACCGACTAACCGAGCGACGGCAGTAATGCCTATAACAATTCAACGTGGATGTGCGAAACAGGCGAATATATAATACTATTTCGAATAAGAGCAGAGAACGCCAATTTTGTAGGTTTTCGAGCAAGATGTAGGTACCTCAGTAATTTAAAATCTAATATGTGAATTCATACACCGTTTTCCACCTGTCCTGCGCGCCGTTACTCTCGGACATACAACACAGTTTCGTCAGGTGGAATCATTTTCGTCAGCAAATTCACGTGTTTTAAATCGATAAACGATTTCTAATTATTAAAGCTGTTATACTTAGGTAAGCGGTATATGAATTCACATATTGGATTTTAAATTACTGTGCTACCTACTCTGGGGAAGAAAAAGACAGCAACCCATTTTGGGCCCACAATTTGGATTGTTCGTATCTCTAATCTTTTACGAATTTTACCCCGCATAACTAAAAATCGCAATTAGCTGTTCTATCTACATCCAAGATTTTTACGTAATACTAATCAATTCTCTCAATTAGTTCTGTCGATATTCAGTAACGCAAAAAGCGGTCAAAATTTTTCCTAGAGTAGAGCTACGAACAATCCAAATAATTCGATTACTAATTGTGGGCCCCAAAATGGGTTGCTAACTGTCTTTTTTTTCCCAGAGTACATCTTGCTCGGACCTAAAAATTCTCTATTCTTGATTTGTTATCACAATGGTCTTGATTTAACTCTACATTATTTCCAGTTTTACAAAGACAACGAGGAACCGCCCGATATGTTGCGATCTAACTGAATACTATATTCCATTTTACAAAATGAATAATATGACACCGCGTCCTCTGTGATCGTAGCATATAATAAATGTACGAATGAATGCTAAAATGAGCAGAGTAACATCGTTGAAGGATCCAATCCTCTCGATAAATCAATGTTCCGCTTTTAGATTTTATCAGGTATTTACGTTTTAATTATCAAAGATAAAATAGCAATGAAATATACCTAATGACAAATTGTGCCCTCGAGTTGATGAGTATCTATTTCTTATTAAAACGTTACTCGATACATGAAAAGCGTGTAAGGCCTCTCGGATTGTTTCTTTCGTAAAAACTACGATCAATTCATTACATAGCGGCCGCAGATTAATAGCCGGTACTGTAACGAACTCGTTCATCGAATAAAGTCGGTCGGTTCTTCCGGCAGACTCAACCGTCAATTATCCCGCGTGGCGAGAACAGGCCCTTCGGGAAACGCGACGCGGCCGGCTGGTTGCAGCCCCGCGGATGCATTTCCGCGTGCTCGGAGCGAGGTGGTCAGCCGACATCTGGCCGACGTGGCCGGGGCAATTCGTGAAATTCGTCGTTGCACGGAGCAACGGATTACACGCGGTTTAGCCGAGCCGTCGGAAACGGTTTACACATTGTACACGGAAGCAATTATCGCTAAGCGCGCACGCCGCGGTAATCGAGTCGGACGACGCGCCGACATGCTTTAATTGCCCGACAACTTCGCCCATCCCCGCGACGGATAATTCGGGATGTTTCCAAGTGTCCGAATGGATCCGTGAACTGTGCGATAGCGCGAGATGCAACGTAATAATTTAACAATACAGTTACGAAACATGCAGCTTCGTGTGTACTTGTTTCTCAGCTAAAAGATGCAGACGTAAATTGACATTGATGAAGTATCGCGTATTCGAAAGTCACGAGTTCATGCTTTAATTCCAAATCACATGTTTTTTATGCGTCTCTATTATTATGAGACTATCATTATATCGCTGGAGCAAGAAATGCCAATACTGGCGGATTAAAAATCTTCGCGACAATGGAAAAAAATGAATTATATGTAATAAATGATTTCAGTGGTTGAACACATTGATATTCTATCGTGAACTTTGAAATCTTATCAAAATTATGACAATCACACGAGCCTTGGATCACATACAATACATCAACATCTTCCATCCGCTTACGAATTACAAAACGGCAACTATTGTTCCCATATTATTTTGTTCTAACGCGAAGGCACTTTATGGATACATCTCCAATCTCAGTTCCGATCAATCGGAGCACAGTACTTTTTCAATCTGTTCGAATCGATCGGGGCTCGCCATCGGAACAGATCCATCCATCTGTCTGTCTCGTCTTCGCCCGCTCGGCCAGCGTTCCATGCCTTCCCATGATTTCCACGTGATATCCAGGCGTGTTACGTGCCCAGATCCCACGCACGGTCCCGTCTCCGTCGAGGGCAATACACCGAGTGAACCTAACGAGATTTCAATAGCTTGATCCTCCGCTGTCGGTTACCGCAAATAGGCTCGATCCTGCGGTAACGTCTAGCGAGCGATGAATGCTAAGCACAGAAATGCGGAACCACTCCGCGGCGAGAGGATAATGTGCGGTAAATAGAAGAATGTTATGAACTCGCATGGGATACTCGCGCGTTACTCGTGCTATACTTGTCGGCCCGACGGCGACGGCGCGGTATCCCTCGAGGGGGCACGAAGGCAAAACGTGCCGTTTTAACGCCCGGTAAAAATTATTTTTGGCCAAGCGAAGAGAATAATATATTCTCCGCCTTAATAAAAGGCAGATATCGTCGAATTATCGTCTCGGCGATGAGAATAGCAGCTGCAATATTCATTTATGTCAATATGATTAATTCGAAACGTTTCAACGCGAGAGAGACACGAATTTTAGATCATTTCGGCGCGCAAAAGTTTCCGAACTACGGAACGGATAAAATATTTTTCGTGTAAATCATTAATGTAATTATTATCGCGGATAATGATTCAATGTTTCGAAAACCATAAATAATTAACATTTCATATGTTCACCTGCGAAAACTTCACGAAAGGTGTGTCAAGTTATGTCACAAGCGCAAACATCGTCCGTGCGAAGTTTTAATTCACGCGAGACTTATCGCTCAAGAGTTAGCAATTTGCGATTAAAGTTTTCACGCATCTCGCTGCACAGCCTCCAACCGACGCGAGACGCGTCGTGCAAGTACAGAGAGCGAGAAGGGCGGAAAGGAGGAACCGCAGATAGCTGTGTGTCATTAATCAAGGCCCTCGAAGTGCACTAAATCACCCGCGAGATATAAATTACCGCGGGCAATCTGGTATCAATAAGGCGTAATTCGGGATAATAGGGCGTGCGAGAGAGGGCGGACGGGCGGGAGGATATATAACTCCTGATTTCCGAGGGTGCTGTAGATTTCGATTAACCCGAGTCCGTTCGCCTGTCCGAGCCGAGTCGCGACATTTCTCTTCGTTACTCTCCTCTCGTCTCGAGCCTTCGATCCTTCGCCTTCGTAAATGATTTAGCGGATGGACGTTGCGAGAGCCCAGTTGTTCTCCGTCGCGAATGCGACTACCAGCGGTGTCGAAATAACGAAAGCTAACGCAGTTGTCTGGTCGAACGCTCTTAGCGGAGACCAAATGAAAACAATATCTATCGGTGAACTTCGAGCATAATTAGAACGAACGTTATTTATCGGAACTAAACTCTCATACGTTATTTTGTTAAATTCTACTCTTCGTTAAAGTCGAAGCACTAGTAATCTTTTTGCAGGAAAATCATTTCGATATTGCTAGAACATGAATCCGGATTTTAAATCGAAGCGATGAATTGCCGAAGTGCAAATAAATTTTATCTTCGGCTACTTATGTCTGTCTGTCTACGGTCACGACATCCTATCAACGAGATGAAGTCTAATTTAGACATTGACTGTTCATAGAGCCGTTGTTACGTTAACCTGAACACGAACGTGGTGTCACCCGTTGACTTTTTAGAAAAGTTGCTTTACATTTTTATTTATAACAATTTAGAATTTCTTTAAAACCTATGTCTAAGTTGTAAACTAGAGACAAAAGCCTCTCGTTCAAATCCGTTGAAATTGAAAAGTTATTATAGCAATTGGAAATTTCTTCGGGTCGCCGTTAACCACGTTCGTTATTACTGAAGTTTCTTTACGTTTGTGTTCTACAGTTAAACGACAATTAATTTAATATTCAATCCTACTTTCCAATCGCAACAATCGCACTCGTAGTTTCATGGCGATCAAAAGGGAAGGGCACCACGGGCATTTAACTCGAGATACGGAAAGAAAGTGAACGCGAGGCGTGTAACATAGAAATCAAAGCACGGCTCGTCCGGAACGCTTCCCTTGTATCGACAAATCGCGAGATTCGTCGGCGCGATACGACAAGCGGCGCGGCGCAGCACGGCTAATTAGTTATCCTCGATACATCTGGCCGATGGATAATTAGCCGCTACGGTTTATACGCGCGATAACTCGCCGCTCGCGCGCACGTTCTCGACGACCCGCTGGGATTTGTTTCCGCCCGTGAAAACAATTTGTTTCTCATTCCATCGGAACCGAACCCCGTCATCATCGGCGCCAGAATGGGATAAACCCTTCCCTCTCGCGCCCGCTTCTCCCTTTCGACGTCTGTCCTCGTTCCTCCCGCTTCATTTCCTCGGCCCTATTACATCGTTATTAGGCTCGTAACAGACGTGTAAGCGTTCCGGGGAACACCCCACTGGGTTATTAATGGTGACTCTTTGTTTTTTCGTACTCTCCACGCCCGATGGCCGCGATATACTCTTTTTCTCTTCTTCCCTCTCCGTCTTCTCCTCCCCCTCTCTTTTTCCGCCTCCCGTCCTGCGCTCGCCGTCTTCCTCTACCACCCGTAACGGCCTCTTTCTTCCTCTCATTAACCCGAAAAATTTCGCCGTTTCCCCCTCCCCTCCGGCCTTGTCCTCCCCGCTTCCGTTACTCCCTTTGTCGTGCGCGTCTTGAATAAATTAATGTAAGCGAGAGCGTTAAAATAGGTGTCGGGCATTCCGATGCGAATGAGTTCTATCCCGCGTGCTGACAAATTGGTGGCACAGGTAAGGGGACAGCCGTCGCACCCCACGATACTCTCACGGCAGAGAATGAGAACAGTCGTCGAAAGGGCGTGTGCACGCGCTCCTTCACGCGGAGGAAGAAGAGGAGGCTTCGCGCGAACCTACCGCGACGGTAGAGATTTCGACGGTCGCCCTATCCTCGCCGCGCGATTCCAGCGCGCGTGCTATCGTTCGTGTCGCCTGCCGTGGAATCTCCCGTGAAATCTCTTCAACGAGATATCTCAGATCTCTATCCTCGCGGACAAAACGCCCGTTCGCTTTTATGACTGTCATTGTGTCGCTCGTCTGACGTTTCATAAACCATTTTTCTTTCGTACGTAAAAAATAACGTTGGGTCAGAGTCTCTATTATCGGTAACGTTCGTGCTTCCACCGCCAGAATAAATAAATATTTTTCAATACGCAAGTGCTTAATGTGAAATTAATCTTCGATTTCCGTTTGTGCATTACTTCGATCTATAAATCATAAATTATCAACGCGATTCGCTTCATCTCATAGTCACCGACTACAGGTACAGGTTTATTGTAGCATTGGTGATCAACACGAGCATTAGAGAAACGTCTCTAACAATTATCATCGCAGCGTTAGTCCCCACGGGTAACCGAATATGTCACTATACACGCGCCCATCAAGTCACCCTATAATCATGACGCGACTACGGGGATATTCTTGCGCACTTGTTCTAAACGCCGTGGAGCGACTCACCTTCGCAAGTAAACTGTCCGTAATGTTTGCCGCTGCTTTTGTCCCCGCAGACGACGCACTCGATGTTCGGCGACTTATCCGTTTGCGAGCTGCCGGACTGGGAGCTATTGGCCTGGCTGCCGGGGGTGGTACTGGGCGGCAGGGGGTCCCTCGAGGTCAGAACCGAGCCGGCGGGCACCAGACAGGTGATATCCTCCGGCGTGGCCGAGGGCGTCAGATGCGCGGGCGGCATCGGCGGCGGCGGGCCTACCTGAAGGGGCCCGCCGCCGCCACCGCCGCCGCCGCCGGCTGCGCCCAGGGCGGCCCCGGGGTCCCGCGAGGCCCAGGAGGGCGGCGGCGCGACCAACGCCATCGAGGCGGTGGTGCCGCGCGCCGGGAACCCCAGCTCCAACGTGGTGGTGAACTCGGGGTGGTGGTGTCCGGCTGGCACCCGACCAGGGAACAACGTCGCCGTCGCGGCCGGGTAAACCACCCCGGCAGTCGCCAGGGCGTCCGCGCCTACCGTCCCGCC
Source organism: Vollenhovia emeryi (assembly GCF_000949405.1). Taxonomy (NCBI): domain Eukaryota; kingdom Metazoa; phylum Arthropoda; class Insecta; order Hymenoptera; family Formicidae; genus Vollenhovia; species Vollenhovia emeryi. Next base: position 1,760,495 of record NW_011967213.1, on the reverse strand, counting down.
TCGAACCACCCTGCCGGTTTCCTATCCGTAAGACGCGATTCGACCGACGACGACGACCGACGGGGCCGACAGTGGGTTCCCGGTCAGCTTAGCCCGTCCGTATAATTCGTCCGATTGGATCAGTCTGTATCCCGGAAGACGCGGAAATCCTGGCGCAGTCCCAATGTCCACGGCGATTCGCGCGTCGATCACTTTGACGTTGGTATATCGGTGATCGCTGCTATAGAGAAATCACGTTTCTTCACTCACTTCTTCACTGTCCTGAACTTGCCGATAAACAACGCGTAATCGCGAAATAAACTATACAAGTGATGTCCGACACCTGTCATATTTGCACGCGTGACCGACGCGTGCGTTCTCCAATTATCATTCGAATGCAATTGTACATACAGACACTTGTAGAGGATATCAAAGTCACAGCTTCATCCTTTAACACGCATTTCCTCCAGTTTGATCCGTCTTCCGTTTTCGCTCCGGTTCTCCAGATCTCCAGCCGAGTAGCTCGCCTAGGACTGACGGAGAACCGATTTCCGTTCGATCCTCCGGTCCTTCCGAAGGTATCGATCGCGCTTAGGTAAAGGTCTCACGACTCCAATCAACTTTGTTAATACTCGTAGATCGTTCGCGCCGCGATAACCACAGTGTCATCCCGCAAGAACTTCCGGTGAACACGCGGTGAACAACGATCGCGAATGATACAACGATGTCAAACAGTAACAACCTTCACACTCGGTCATACACTCGGAGGCACTTCACTTTTTCCACGTGTACGTCGCGATTTCCCGAGAAGGAAGGTCTCGCGTTTCAGACACCGGCACTCGCACCGATCAAAACTACTTCGGCGACGGTTGTCAACCCTCCGCGCATCAGGAAGACGACACGCGATCAAACGAGGGAGGGAGTAGGAAGGATGGACAGACTCCGAAGATGAATCCGGAGCAGTTCGGAGCGGTCGTGTTGCTCCGCCTTGGCGCGATTTGGAGTGTAACTTTTCAGTGCTCTCTCATCCGTAGCCGCGAGCGTGCCTGCGTATGTTCCCGCGTGCGTACGTACGTGCGTGCGCGTACGCAGTCGATATATCGTACAGCCGCGAGCGACACTTGCGTTTGCGCGAGCCCCGATGTGTACGTTTACTCGCTCGTTCGCTCGCGTGCGCGTGTACTTCTTCGGATGCGCGTTGCGCGATGGTGTGCGTGATGGTGTCGTTCCTCCGTCGCACGCTCGCAGCGCCGAGCATCAGCAATAGCAGCAACAGCAGCGACGGCGGCGGCAGCGGCGGCGGCGGCGGCGGCGGCAGCGACGGTGACGGCGGCGGCGACGGTGGCGGTGGCGGTGGCGGCGGCGGCGGCGGCGGCAGGAGCAGCAGCAGCAATAGAACGGAGGGCCGTAGTAGTAGTAGTAGGAGGAGGAGGAGGAGAAGAAGAGAGGTGATACTCGACTACCGCCTCGATACGACTATTCTTGGGGCCGACCAGAGACCGACTGCCGACTAAGGCGACCCCTGACACCGACCTGGACCCCCCACTATCGCAAACCCGCGAGGGTTTCTCGCGGGTTCCACTGGTTGCCATGACTACTGAAGGTGGGGTCGAGTCCCGGGCGCGCCCCGGTCGTCCTCTCATTGGCTACGGGCTTGCCCTACCCCGGACAGCCAGCACGCGTTGCCCGACCAAGTAGTTCCGTACCCACTTTGACTCCACGATCTAGTCGCCGTTTCCCTCTTTCTCTCCTGCGATCGCTGATGAGTGGGTCTCCTTCCTTCGCCCGAGATTGTCTCGCTCGCCGCACCGATGTCTTCCTCACTCGCTCTCGCTCTTCATCTATCTATCCGTCTGCCGTCAGTCTATTCGTCCCGCTCTCCCTCTCTTTCGCCGTCCCTTCTCCTCTCTCCTTTTACTCTTTCGCTGTCTCTTTTTTTCTCCCCATTCGCCAACTCCACGAACAAGTGCTTCGCAGTTCTCCTTATCGCATTCCCTGTCCTCCTCCTTTTCTCTCGCGCACCATGTTCCACCACTCTATTCGTAATCTCTTCTCGCGGACCCGAGCTCTCTGGATTCTTCAACCTGCTGATCATATTATTACGCTTTTTATCAAACCGACCACGACCGCTACCATACAGTCGTCATCGCCGCCTCTAAGCGCTTGTCGGACTTATCGGGCTGCCTTCTCGGGAGGCGGCCGTATTCGATCCACTGGATTCAACCTCGAGCTCGTTTTAATCCCCCCGATTCCTATCGCTTCCTTCTTTCCGCGTCAACTTAATCCGTCTGCGATTATTTCCGCTGACCGCTTCGGCCCGAATTCGCCGCGACGAATAGCAATCTTCAAGCACCCTACAACGACTTTTCCGTCTTTAGTCATTTAATTTCGTCCTCGTCCGCATTTTCTTCGCTTTACAAAAGAAGGGGTCCGCCGTTGTTGCATAACTGCCTCGTAAAGATTTGTTTGAAAGCATATTAGCCGGCTAGAGGATGGCACTATAGACGAGCGATTAACATTTCGTCCGGGTGTCTTCGGCCGTTTCTTCTTTTCCAGTCCGGAAGAAGGGCCCAGGTAAAAGGAAGGTCGTCCACCCCGCCGGTGTCAGGGGCAGCCGAGGGAAGAGAGGTCAGAGCGAGAGGGCGGCAGCCAATGAGAACGTGGAGTCAAGTGGGGCGCGAAAAATGGGCCGGCCCGCCTTCCATCCACCCCCGGGAGCTAAGGGTGAGGGTAAGGGTGCGCGGAGTAGGGCTAGAGAGGGCTCCGAAGGCGGCCGGGGCATCGAGGTAGGGTCAGTCGGGTCGCAGCCCTGCACCCCTACAGCCTCGCCTGTCAAGCTCTTTGCTCTTTCCTCGCCTCTCTCTATCTCTTGCTCCTCCGTCTCGTTTTCCCTCACGCTTCGCCGTCTTCCCCTTGCGACGCGCGGTCCCTACGTTTTTCCGAGCTGCCGGGATCCGATATTTTTCATGTTCAATCTTGTTTTCTCGTTTTTTACCTTCACGCGGGGTATTGATTTAATGGTATACACATAGTTCGGTGAACGTTGAATCCGCGATTACGAATCTCTGCCACTTATATTACGTTGAATCTTCTTTTCTTATTCGGATTGCCAATCTTATAATTCACGCAGCCTTTTCGTATCATTGAATCAATGCTTTTCTTTCTCCCATTTATACAAATTAATGATTTATACAAAATAAATACAAAAGGATCAATATTCAACTACACTCTTCCCTCTTAGAAATAAAAATGTACGTCATCCGAAATAAGCGCGAAAATGTGCCGGAGAAAAGACTAAATCTCACATTACATCATCAATCAGTTTATCCTACATTCGATTGATAAACTCCATCGCGCAACATTCTTATCGCGCAACTGCTCGCTGGCGTTTCTCCGTGTCGTAATCGATGTCGAGCCAAAGCAGGCGCGTAAGACGATCTTCTCGCCGGGCGACGAGATCGAAGGGAGGTGTCCTCAACGCGTGATTCGAGCGCGAGGAATTCGGTCTCTCGGCACGGCGGCGAGAATCGCTATTCTTTCCCCGACGGGTTGGTTGCGTGCGTGCGCGTGCACGCAAATAGCGGACGGTGAATAGCGCGGCCGGTCGGGCGAGCGAAAAACGAGAAACGAGGGTACGGGAGGCTCGAAGACGATCGGAGCGAAGCGAGCCGTTGGCACTCGCGCGCTCTTGAACCGAACTCAATAAGCGTGACCTCCGACCGACCGACGCTCGACTCTTCGGCCGTTGCAAGCGCCGTCGTGGATGTCGTCGAGGGTCGGATTTAGGCTGCACCCGACGCGACCGCATCGAATTTCGCGCGACCTGTTCCACCTGACGACGTCAGCGCGACGTTTATCGCTTCTATCGACGACGTGGAATTTCGTCTCGACGAGAGGGGCAACGTTATTAAATTCGAGAAACACACACGGATTCAAAATGTTTTCTGTTCCCAACTTTCCTAAACTTAATCTACAATGTGCTTTCTGCATCTAGAAACGTTCTACTTTATATAAACGAATCAAAACGCTTGAAAAGTTTGTCGACAATGTACGATTATACAATGCACAATATATACAATTTATCAACTTGCACAAATTTTTTAATAGAATGTTTCTAGACGCAGAGAGCACATTGTAGATTACGCTTCACTGTTTTTAAGTTTTCTTAGATTTGGTGTATCTTATTGGTCGAGCAATATATTTTAAGAGAGAAATTATAGTCTTGTCTTAAATAATTTTATGAAAGTACACATATGTAAATCAAACTGCACTTATAATGCATATTACATGTTAGATTTTAATGATAAGTGTCTAAGTAAATTAGTTTTGCTGCAAACAGAAAGTTTCGAGTTTTAATCGATCTATGAATACTTAAGAAACATTAAAGATGTAAGATAAAAAAAGCGTCAAGAGAAATCAAAGTCCATAGCATTGAAAATATAATTATTTGTTTTAGAACAACTGTCATGATCCTTCGCTTCTTTTTCAGTTCTCGATTAAGACTTCACACTATTGTGACATGTTATTACAGCAATATAAATGGATCTCTAAAATAAAACAACTCCGAGATTGCAATATCGAAAGATTGAGAATTTAACATTTTGAGACTAGACATATAATCACCTACCAAATCAACGTTCCTGTCACTGGCACAAAATTTTCGCTACCGTAACCAATCAATTGCTAAAAACATTTTGCTGCCACAACTATGAATTTCTAAGCCACAGCAAACGGTTTGCTATCGCACCTAATACAATAGGCACAGTAGCAAAATGTTTAGCTATAACAACTAAACGTTAGCTGTCCGTATTTTACAACTGATATTTAGTTGCCACGTGCAGTTTTAGCTACGGCAGCTACATCTTTCTTTCCGTGTCAAATAATTTAAGTTTTGTTCTTACAATTTTTACGAGCGACTTGCCCGTATCGTATGCACCCGTTCTTAGAGTATCTCGGATCCGATAACGACGCGGGGAGCGTCTAAAAATCTCAAATCACCCGAGGCACTAACCACCACCGGCGATGGCGGGGGCGTCCCGTGGCGAACCCAAGAACGACCTGCGGTGTAACCGCAGCCCCCGCAACCGCCGTCGGGGGTGAGCGAGCGTGCGTAATAGTTATAGGGGATACGTGTGTGCGGCGGCCGTCGCGAGTACGTTAGTAGGGTTGGAAGTCCTAGCGGTAGATCGTGGCGGAGGAGCAGACGGGAGGAAAGGCAGGGGTGGGCGCGTCGCGTACAAGTGCATATCGGTGAAGGGGTGCCCGAACAATGCGCTCATTCAATGCGCTCTAGATATGATTACCGGAAACCATCCCGTAATTACTTTTTGTACATCGAAAACGCACGAGGCCCTTCGCCTCCTCTCTCCCTCGAAAGCCACCCCCCCCCCTTTTCCCCTCCCTACGGTCTTTATTGCCGTCGCGGTGTGCTTCTTAGACCACGCGATGACCTTTTTCCACTGCCTCAATCCGCGAGACGCACGCGGACTCGTCGGTTGATTTGCTATTTTCGAGATGGTATACGTTGAAACTGTCACGCTTCGCGCCGCGTAATCTTTCGCGAACGATTGTATCGTTCTGTATTACGTGCTTCTTCTCTTCGTTATTGTAAATGATAGAGATAAATACATGACCACGTTATTAAATTTATTATTACTTTAACCCTTTGAAGCATGGTGGTAGCCCACGTTACCACCTCAACTTTTTCACTTTTTGGCCATTTAATTTCTAGTTAACGCATTTAGGTCGGATTTTTTGCATTTTTTGGATATCTTAGCAATAAAAGAACATAAAAAAAAGTTGAGCAGTTTTAATATTTATTGTAAAAGTCTTAATAAATAAAAAAATATGAAAAAACAGCAATTTTTTAGAACAATTCATTATTGACTAATTTTTGCAAGATTATTTCTTGAAAACTTTGTACAAAGGGGTTTTTGGGGTCGTTCACTACGAATCTGATGTCATATTTTCAAAATTCAAAATAATCGACCCAAAATGGCGGATGCAAAGTACGTGAACTTTTTAAGTTTTCAAGTTTTTCAACATTTTCGTTTGATTACGGTATTTGGGGACTCGTCACGTCCGCGTCGTTAGCTCTGGATAGTGCCAAGAATGAGTAAATGCTAAGAAATTATCAAATTTCAATTCTGCATCCGCCATTTCGCGCGCGCTATTTTTTATATTCTATAAAAATTGTCAACTGGAATTTAGATTCCGTGGATCCTAATAATATCTAAATAATGTTTCTTAGCATAGTTGAATTACAGTTGAATGATGTTATTCTTTTAAGTTTTGAATTCCGTCATCTTGAATCCGCCATTTTGAATTATGAAAACCTGATAAAAACGGATTCGTAATCGGCGACCCCGAAATCCCTTGTATACAAAGTTTCACAAAAACTGGTTCAATAGCAAAATGTATGCTTCAAAGGGTTAAACAACTATTCAATTAACTACACTTAAATGCTTTGTCATTTTGTAATATTTTGTGATTTTACACACGCTACGTATTAAACGTTACCGTTTCCGAGTTTCCTCGTATTTCGAATCGACCGCGTAGAAAATGCGGCATGTTCCGCCGAGCAAATATTTATCTCGTGATATTAATTAAGTACTGAGGGAGTTGGTTGCTCGTTTGAGTCGCGAGCGGGTTCGCGAAACGCAAACGGCGCGCCGGATATTTTTCCAATCTTTCAACTCTAACCGCAAAGAACGCAGATATTGCCCGCCCCTGCATCCGTTGGCCGTGTAATCTTGCCGTGCGTCTTTGATAGGTTTATTACCGAACTCAGGTTTGTTTGCTACGCGTACACAAGGTAGCGCCGGCTTTTTTTCCCTCCCAAACGTGGTTCTCACTCGCGCGATACCTGCGCAAATCGTGTATTAAGACTGCGGCTTTATCGATTTGCGCATTTACGGTTTTCCTTATTGCGTTTAATGTTGTCATTCAAATTAACGTTATCAATTTGCTTAGTCCGCTGTATGCTGTCGACTTTATATGAATGCAAAATGGCATCATAAATAAAAAATTATAAATTTATCACATACTGTATGTGTATAAAAACGTATATAATTGGAAATAAAATAAAAAATTTTGAAAACAACTTCTCCCTCACATATTATACACACTTTTGTCGTATATGTTATGAAACCTGCATATATTTTTAACATTGTTTTCATCAAATGCAATACATCATGAAATCTATGTATTAATTTTTAACATTGTTTTGATCAAACGCGAGTTAATTGTTACAGTAACGATTGTCGTAATATTGTGGAAAACACCTCAAGTATTAAAATCGATCTTTGCATGGCAAAAACACTCGAATCTCGTTCGGATAAACTTTTCTGTGTTACTCGATGAAAGTTGCAACAGAAATATACAAGAGTATTAAAAGCGGCCGGTCCACGTGCCTCTGAAAAGCTCGTGTTGGTCAAGAAGCGTCATTAATTCTTCGTCATCGATTTTCGTAAAGTTCGGCAAAAAAGCTCGTCGAAAAAATATTTATGTAACTGCGGGTTTTAGCGAGAGGGAGAATCACTGATCTCGTGATCGTCGCAACGACGACGACGACGACGACGACGAGGACGACGACAACGACGGCGGCGACAGTGTTGGCGGTGGTGGCAGCGACGGTGGAGGCGGCGCCTGCATTATGAGTGTGTTCATATTTCCTGCGTTTGCCTCCTTCCATCCCTTATCTGTCTTCCCTACCCTCGGAGCCCTTTGTTCGCACTCTTTCGACTGTTAATGCCGCGAAATTAACTCCGCGAGGAGCGAGTTTAAGAACTGCGCGACTGGATATAGATATGTATGTATATAATATTATATATATATATATACACTTTTCGCCCCTCGTCCGTCCCTGCCATACTTCGTCCGCTGCTACCCCATTGTACCCTGCGCGAGCGGTATTATTTTAACATTATCAGTTGCCCGAGCGCACTTAATTAATTTATTTATGAACCGCGCGAACAGGGAAGAGAAAGAAAAAGACGAGAGAGCTCGAAACTCGAGTCGTTTCATCGTCGGATTTGTCTCCGGAGGTTCAGCGGTTCAACCCCTTGTCGTCGGTGGTTGTCGAGGCCGGTCGGAGATTCTCCCGAGCTTAGGGTCCGCCGAGCAAAAGGACGTAGCCCTAATAACGCTTCCTCCTTTATTGCGTCCCATTTTATCGCCGGCCAAAGAAACGGCTCCGCTGAGAATGTCCGACCGAGAGAGACGAAGAGAGAGGAGCGGGGGTGGAAGGAGGTAGAGGACGACAATTTAAGGACTGAAATCGCAATGAGAGCGGTAACCGCTGTAATGAAAAAGGCGCTTGATTACGTGCCGCGGACGGCGTTAAAAGCTGCTGCGACCGCTGATCTTTTAATAGTAATTGTTCTTATTCTTAAAAAGCGAAGGAAGTAATGGTGGCATTGGCACGACAGGATAAGCGATCCATCCTTCGCGAAACAAAGAAAGAAATTATCAAATACTTGTTTCGTGCTTGACAATATTCTACAGCAATATACACGCAGTTATCTATATATATTTATTATGTAAATCGCACCCAAGCTATCGATTGAGCCTATTTAGAAATCGATCGGATCCGCCGTTATTGAGATCCGAAAATCTAACGGCCTCTCAACTCGCGTGGTCGCGTAAAGATACACGGTATTCCCTACGCTTATACACTGATAAAAAATAGCTTAATCAAATCTATTTACTTAGTTAAAAAAATTTTTTTTGTCAGTGTACTTGGCGCGAGACACTACCGTGTCTTTTGTTATATTTTTTATTATACATAATATTAGACCGTGAACATTTCAAATAAATAAAATTCACATTTTAACAGACCAACGCAGACATTAGCGTTAAACGCGAAAGGTGTTTCCGTAACGAATAGAATCGCGAGACTATCTGCGGCATTTCGCGAGAAATTCGAGTCACAATCGGAAAAGATGTAGATCGACCGGACCTTCCTCTTGGGGATTGAGCGATAAATCAAGCGATATCCCGGAAGGGAGGAACCCTCCGCCGTACGATGCCGGAACATTTGCATAGGGGAGATTTTGACCCTTCGTCTTGGTGGACGAAGCTACCGGTCAGTCGTCCAGTTTTGGGATCACCTGTCCCACGATTATCCGGGGTCAAGATTGCGAGAGGGATCTCGCCGGGAACGGGACCCTTGCACTTGGACGAAACTCCCGTGTGCCCCCCCCCCCTTTTTTTCTCTGGTCAGCAGCTCTACTCCCCGTTCGGCCGGCCAATCCTCGTTCGACGCATTTACGATAAATTAATGGTTTTTCGAGGCTCCTCGCCGGACGGTCTCACGAAAATTCAAATCGGCAACTGCCTCGTTTACGGTTACCCGTACTGTCAGTACGAACTATTGAACTCTTCAGTCAGAAGTGCAATGTTCTTCAGTAAAGTAGACGAAGAAAATTAACAATTTCTTTCAAAATATTTAAATAATGTATCGATAACAGTTAAATATAATTCATGGAAAATAAAAAATCTTATCTTACCCAAAGTCAAAAGGGATGAATGAAGATACGTGAAATATTAATATAAAAATTAGAAAAAATTTTATAAAAAGGATATATAAAACATGTATTTTATAGACTCTTTTATGCATTAAAATCTAATTATCTTTTCAATTTCAAACGCAGCTAAAATGTTGTAAAGGAAAATAAGGATGAATCAGTAACACGTAAAAGTAAATTTGAAATGTTATTTGGTTTTGCGCGTTTCTGACTAAAGGTCAATTAATCAAGTTTACAAAACTCACCGACGCGGGATGCCGTTTACTCACGATGACCAAAAAGTGGACAATAGTCATTCGCGCGCGTGATCATTAACGATCCGGCACAAACGGGGGAGAAAATTTCATGATTCCGTGGAATGACGGAGAATCGGACATCAGTCCTGAAGGGAACGCTAATGGTTCTATATCAAACACCGAGACCGACCATTTAACCGCGCGAGCACTTTCATGGCGTTTCATCATTAATCTCCCGTGAAGTCTTCTCGTGTGTAAACAGCTTTATTGGCAGTTCCGAAGAGAGATTCCGTGACGATGCGAACCGAGCGAGTGCAAAATTTCATGGAAAATCTTGCGCTGACGCAAGTCTGCCGACTGCAGATGCCAGACGCAGGTGAGATTCGCATCAGTCATTCGCCGATCGAACGTTTAACGTTTCCTACGCGTTGTGAACAATGCTAAATGGAAGAATGTCCGAATAAGAAGGGGGAGGCAGCTGGTTAAAGAAATTTTCATGAATAATACGGTATGAAAAGGGTGTTAATCATTCAAACTGATCTATGGCACCTTGCATAAAATAAGCTACGGCGAAAAATTTTAATTAATCAGTATTTAAACAATTACTAATTTCTTTAACGCGATTGCTAAGTTTGCGAGACCACTTAGGGCCAGTTTCACAAACGTTGTTTAACTTTAAGCTTAGTTTAATTTGTTCTTTGTCTCTTTCCAACTGTTACTTTAAAAAGAGACAAACACGAATTTAAACTAAGATTAACGTTAAGCGATGTTTGGTGAAACTGGGCCTTAAAGTAACAATACTTCATCCCATTGTCTATTTTTTTTTGTACGGACTCTGCGCGTATTCAAAATTGAATGAAGAAGAGCACGTTTCTCGTGCACCGACCTAATGCGCGTTAATGACCGAGACTCGCGGGACGTCGCCGGGGCGAATGAGAGAAGCGCGAAAGACACGGGGTATTTTCGAGTGGTAGAGTGACATTCGGGGGAGACACGCCGGAAGGGATCGAATCGCGTTTCCCCTCGATTGGCGACGCGAGTACGCGCACCCGGGCGACATATGGCCGTCGCTGATTGCACCGCGGTTTCACTTTCAACCAAGCCCGGCGCGTCGCGGCAGCGCGGTTTCGCATCCATGACGGTGGTAATGACCCGTCCTGACCCTTCTCCGTAGCCACCCCGCCTCGAATTAATACACCGACCGCAGACGGACACGCTTATTTATCGAACAAATACTCGACGCGGAGGTTTGACTTTCTTAGATCTGCCGAGATTATTTTAGAATTTATTGACATTACAGGAGAGAAGAATATTGTTGAACAGTCAAATACGTTTACTTCCTAAAAATGTCTTTTACTCGGATGCTTATGTCGTAAACGTCGATTAAAATTTTCTTCTTGCATTCATTTCAATAAGGAAACGAAGAAAAGTGTCAACACCAATTTCACTCCGTAAAATGAATTACGTTGTGTAAAATTAATCAGTCGAGAACAATCTTGAAGACGTTACTAAATAAATAATACTTTTAGTAAACAACGGCTTTAATTTTTACCTGTGAAATAAATGCAAATTTATTATGATCTTGTTTTAAAAAATAATATTATCATTAACCGACTGATATTATATTATATGGAAATAAAAGTTTAATTCAACATATAGATTCAATGAACATTTACCGAGATGTGGAACGTTTACTCATTTACTCTACCTTTCTCTTCGCCATTTCTCTATAACATTCAACCTCGTATTCAATTCAAGAAATAATATAACGCTAACTTTAGCTGGCATTGCATATTAATGAAGCTGAATGTTGAAAATATAAAAGTGATTTTAATCGCGAGGAAGAATATTGTTAGAAAATGTCAATGGCGCCTTCATTTGTTCGAAAGATCTCATTACAATCAGAATGATTAGAATCAGAAAAGGGTCGCGTGTGCGCGTTCTTTTTAAAGCATTTGGGACATTGATTTTAACGCGATAAATTGTGCGAAAGGAAAATTACTGCTATCAACGATATGGGCTGTGCGCGATGATGAGAAACTCCTCGTGGACGATAGGGCGTTCCTAGGCACCTCCGTATACGAAGGGCGAAGAAAGGTACTACAAGGGTGGCTGGTGCCCCCTGGGGAGTCTATTGTCCGGAACACCCTGATTAAAAACCCATTCCCCGGTTCTGCGCTTTAACCGGATGTTCAAAACCGAAATCCCGAGACCGTTGTTCGATTTCCAACACGCACTCGCAAAAAAGGAGCTCCGTAAAGACGGGATTATTATTCAAGAAGCCCATCATCACTTAATTACTGCGGTATGAATACGTTAGTAGTACTTTCAGCTTTCACGCATTATATCATTATGTGCGCAAGTTATAACAGCACGCATGCATGACTAGTTGTACCACCCTAGCGCCTAATGTACTTTCTAATTCTGTCAATAATTAACAATAACAATCCTGAACAATCACTGTAAAATTGAGCAGAAAACTCCGACGAAATGTCTCGCTGTTTATCATTCGCGATTAAGGTTTCACCTCGTTTAGTTGTACAATAAAAGCAAATAAAACTATGAACGGCCAAATATTATTTATAGGTTGCACATCGAGGACAGCAAGCGGGGCATTTGAAGCGACGCAAAGCGAAAGAAATACGAGCGACTTTGACAGACACGGTCGCTGCGAGGCACGCCGCACGTTAATTCCGGCGATAAAGCGCAATCTGTCTGATCGACGCGACGATCGTGCGTGATTATGATTGAGGATGATTAGCCGGAGGAGAGGAGAGCGAGGCGAAAGAGAGAACGACGCGGAATCGTTGCATCAACGTGACGAGTAATGCAACCCGTCAAAGCGCTCGCCATCTACGGACGTCATTAGTCTCGTTGACACCCCTCGGCAAATAATTACAGGCGCCTCTCACGGTAGCCTCGCCTATCCTTTGACTCTTACTTTACGCTCTGCTACGCCGCTCAATCACATCGAGCCATTCTTTCGTGTCGGAAAATTTGCACCGAGCTACCGCGACGTTTCTTCAGCGAACGGTTCTTTTGCGGAAGAAGAACGCGAGAAAACTCGACGACGCCTAACAAGCGAAACGACAGCGAATGTCAACACCGGTGTCTGTAGAAAAGAGAAGACTTTTATGTTATTAAAAATTATTAATTATATCGCTGCAGAACAATAAAGTTGGGCCTACACGGCAAAAATATACAGTAAAATATTTTCTGTATATAATTATTATATTCCCAGAGGCGAGACAAAGCGTTTATCACTTCCTCGTCATTTGGAAAAACTTGTGGCTCTTTTCTTTACAAACTTCCCTAACGCCAGAAGGAGCTTTGTCATAAAAGAGGCATCGTGAAAGATTATTCGGAAGAGATTAACTCGGAAAAGATTATTAATAATTTTAATAATCTCAAGAGGTATATTAAGATAAAGTAGTCTTCTTGGAAGTTTATCGGTAGATCATACGACGGCAAATTACATCCAGACAACATGGCATGCGACGTCCGCACGCATACTCCTACGTAGAAAATGTTCGCGTTACATGTTCCACAGTAATAAACTCATGATCTCGTTAACCAGATTAATGCAGTCCATCCTCGATTACATTCTTGTTTTGTGTGCGTGCACCTCGGTGGGTGTAGGTACTACCGGCGCCAAAGTTCGCCAAGAGCTCGAAGCGAGTTTCGAAGGCGCCCGGCGACGAACTCGCACGATAAATTCCATTACTCATTGTGGCCGATCGTTAGTAGATACATCGCGAGTTCGATGTTAAAGACGGGCGGCCCTATTTGTGGGGAGGCGCGAGCGCGCGGGTCCGGGCCGCTGTAATTTGCATCCCGATTCAATTCCGGCTGGCATACCTCAAGGAGAAAACTTGTCCATCATTAGGTGCCCGAACGTTACTCGTTAACGTCGGACGTTGATGAGCGTGCCGGTATCGATTGGGCCCCGAGAGGGGTCCGCGCGGATAAAAGGTACGGCGCGCCACGCGAGATTGCGGCAAGAAATATTAACGAACTACCGAGGGAAAGAGAGAGAAAGAAGGAGAGAGGCTGACAGTAATGCTCCTTTAGGACCGCGTATGGCCACGCATTAACGTTAGGTGTTGTGATGCGACCCGACCCCATCCACAGAAATTTGGTAGTCGATCTATCACGATTGCGCGTGAGTTTGCGATGATAATCGCAGTTCGTAATTAAAACTCAAGGGTTTCCAGTCAGCGCCAAAGGGACATCTTTTTAATGGACCCATCATTAATCTGGAGATTTCGAGCACATTATCCAGCGTTATGATAGAGCATTAAACGTAATTTCGGCCTTTGAGCAGTTTTAAAGCTAATTTTTTCAGTTAAGTCGAGATACTCTAATAGTCTCCAAAGTTACAAGAGATTTAAAATATAAGAAGCTAAACTGTAATAAAAATACGTAATAAGAGTTTATCGTTTCGCTTAAATTTAAATGAACTTTACACTTTGAGAATTTCAAGAGAGATTTAATTACGAAAATACTGTTATATATTAATGTCGAATATTAAAGAGTTGAAACTCCGTCTCGAAAAAGCAGATGCCGCATGCGTCAAAAGTTATTATTATAAAATTGATAAGATTAGAGAGAGATCTTATAGATGTATGTAATATTGCAATATTCATACGTTTTGTATAAAAATGTATACAAAAATAGAAAACATTTCTATAATCAAACGTAATTATCTAAACACGCCTAGAAGCGCATGGTTTCCGCTGTCTCGTGTATAAAAATAATAAAAATTTATCCATTCCCGCTTGTACGACATCGAGGTGTGCAATAGTTGAAGCCGTGGCCTAACGGTGAATTCGTTAGACGTCATTAAAACATATCTTCAATTTCGCGATTATTACGCGTTTGTACGTGATTTATTATGGGTGAGAAGCCACGGATAAAAGACCGGGCGCTATGGCAAGAATATCGATGTGGCGTGCAATAAATAATTATCGTGGCGCAGCCGGTATCGTAAAATAGTTCGACGCGGTTAATTAGGCAGCCATGTAATTGATGAGGAGCGATCGTTCGAGCGCGAAAGCTTCTTGGCGTTCCGCTCTTCGATTTGCTTCTTCCGACTAACGCGCTTGTCCGCTCGATTTTAACGGTTATCGAGGACGACATTCTTGTTTCATCTGACTCGGTTTTTCTATAAACATTACTGCTGTTTCGTATCTGACTGTTTTATAATTAAAAAAAATGCCATGTAAAATCCTGGTCTAAGCTTCAAATAGTTTAAAAAACGAAATATATTTTTCTATTAAAATTTACCATGTAAACACGGGAATTAATTTACAAATGCCGATTAGTTTGACTTGCAAATGTTTAGCTTATACCGCGATTGATTTAATCATATTTACACGCGCGCGAAAGTGAGTTTAAGGGAGATTGTTCTGCGAGAGCGTGATTAATTTTGATAAAGAGATCCGAGCCGTCCGAAATTTCATCTTATCTTTTACGTGCACGCGAGAAATATCTAAAACGTATTGAACGCGTCCAATTAATTGGCTCGACGACAAACATTGAAGCGGTAGGATCTAACAAAAACGTCACACTTTTAATACATCCATTATCTTACGACAACGGTGAACGATTATGTTATGCCGCCACAATACGACATATAGTGCAGCTATTAGAAAGTCGATTACGCTCGTCGGAGCTTAAGAGACACTCCGGCCGCGAGTCACCCCTTCCGTCGTCCATCACAATCGTCTTTGCCAGTATTTCATAATTAGCTAGACAATGGCAGCGAAGACTCGTGACTATGTAACAGTACCTCCCCCCGCCGCCCCTCTATTATCCTTCCACCGCGGGAACGGAATGCGCGCGCGAGTGTTTTTCTGCTCCATGAATCTTTTAGTCGGACGCGCTCAACGATTCACTAACGCGGCGGGGACACAACCCCTGCGCCCCTTGGAAAACGGTAAGCTGATTCAGTTGTTTACCGTCTACCTGTTCACCTGTACGACCAGATGAGATCTTATACAAAAGCTACATTAGAGACGAACAGGGACGAGGAGCGTTAGAACGCATCTAAAAACAGGCGTAGGCACTTGTACCACTTTTTTTTTCGTGCGCTGTTTTATGTGGAAAGAATAGTACTCGTAACAGACAATGGGAGAAAAATGTTGAAATGATGAAATTAGAATAAACGTCTTGAAGATCTTCTGCAGATTTTAGAACCAAGTATTAAATATAGAAAAGAAATATATACGAGTACACATACATTTCTTGTTATATAATACCTGCAGCAATTGACTTTGAAAGTTTCGCACAGCACTTGAAATGGATTCTATATAATAGAACTGATGCACATAGAAATGTAATGGATTTGCACAGCCTCCTTCGCGTTCTTTCTTATATTTCACATTTTTATAAATAGCCGATGATCTGTTCAGGAAGATTATTCGCGAGCTTCAGGGACGAGCAAAGCTCAAGATCGTACGGCAGGATTTGGTGCTAAACGTAGGATACGTAATACTCGCTTTAATACGCGGATCTCCACGTAAGCGTCGGGTTTGCAGCATGATCAAGCGTTCACAATGGTACAACCTCGAGCCGGCACGCCGGCCGAAGAGAGCGAGCGCGTACCCGGGGAAGCTGGTAGCTGGTTTTCGGCGCAAAAGGTCACCGCGTAGTCGGCTCTTCCTTTGAGAGCGGCGAACGTTAATCAGTTGGCAGGACCGGGAGAGAAGGGGCACGGCCGGGAGATTAATTAAGCCGTAATTACTGGACAGCCTCTCTAGTTGCTAATGGGCAACCCGATATCCGTGAAAGGCCGCGTAACACCGCGTGAATAGGCAGTCCGACCGCTGACCGTCAGCTTCGCCGATGATTATTGAGGTTGCTTCGATATGTTGGCGAATATTCAGAAAGGCCTCCTCTCTCTTTCTCCCTTCCTACCCCTCCGTCAATCGTGCGAAGAATTCTTTGATTGAACAAAAATGGCTTCGAGAGTCGAATATTGAAATCCATGAGCCGATAGTAATACCAATTAATGCAAGTTACAACGCTGTAAACACCGAAAAACTGGAACACGATTGGAAGACAAGAAGCGCCTGTTGTGTGCTGCGGTGACGTAAGTTTTCGACTTTGAAAAAATTATTCGAATCTATTTGAACCTATTTGAATATTATCGATAGAATCCCTAAAACTAATTGCAACATAGTACGAAAGCATGGAACTTATGTAAACTCAATGGGTTCCAATTTGCATAAAGATGTTAGATAATATTCGAGGTTATTCAGTTATTGTGAATTAAAAACGCGACGATTGTTGTAGGATCACATTATATTGCGCCTATAGCAAAATCAAACCCAATCATAATTATACTAATGATTAAATCTTTACTACACCCAGAAAAACGATTTATTTAGGTTAAACAAATGAGATACATTGAAATCATGTTTCTTTGAATTTATTAAATTTTTATTTACTTTCACTAAAAAATTTGCTAGATTTTATGAAATAGATATGAATTCTCTAGAGAGATTCCAGTCTTAATCAAATCAAATTTTTGGTTAAAATAAAGAAATCTTTTTTTTTATATTGAATAAACGTCTGGTAAGGTTCAAATTCAAAGAAAATTTGTTTGGCACGAAAGAAACTTTTTTCTGGGTGTAATAATCAAATTAAAAGTCAGTAAATATAACCAGGCCGAAGTCGCGAGATCGCCACTGGATAGTGCAAGGATAGAAACAAGAGTGATCGATTACCCTTGAAAGAAAGAAAGGTGGACAAGGGCCCAAGGGCCAAGAAAGGAAACGGGTCCTGGGTCCCCGTGCGGACAACGACAGCGGCGACGACGAGATCCCGAAAGGTAATTACTCTGTGCTATGTACAAACAATGGCGCCCGTGCCCCTTGTTGCGCGTGAGAAACAAAACCCCGGTCAGTCCGTGCGCGCCAGGCCAGGTGGGGCCCCAATGGGTTGCCTTGTGCATATACCTGTCCGCGGTAACTGATACGCCCGAGAGGGGGGACGACGGGGGCCGCCAGTTAGGCCACGGAGATTATGCCTTTAACGTCTCGCGCAATGAATTACATAAGCATTAATCAGCAGAGTTGGCCCGAGGGCCGGCCAAAATCGCCCATAACCGAAACAATATCCCAGCGAAAAGAAGGACGGCCGGCTCGCAGTTTCCACCCGAACGATCTCGTGGCTACCTTTCGGTGACTCCGCGTTTTCTTCTTGATTTATGAAAATTGCGCAGCTCAAATAATCATTCGTCGGTGATTGAAATTAAAACTGAGCGAACAGTAAAGACACGGATAATAAAAATAAGTTCTTTCTTCTATAGAACGCGAGAAATGACAAAACGCGCGCTTCCCACCCGCAGTTTGTAGTTGAGCATTGTATAATATATTTTCACGAATTTGTATACATGCAAAGCAGGTGTTGTATGCGCAACGTCAATTTAAAATAAAAAATATTATAATTTATAACTCACTGATAAGATTCGCAATAGCAGAGTTGTACATCGTTAACTGTATACGTTAAACTGTAAAAATACAAATATGTATATGATTATTATAGAATAATTATGTAAAATCGAAATTATTTTATTAAATATATTTCATGTTTTTCAAAATAAGTATTTATTAAAATAATTATAGACTACTCAAAAAAGTCTTCCTTTTAAATATAAACTCGCAAAATTTTATACTTTCGTTTTGTAACACTTATTCGAATCCTCGTCCGAAACATTTGAATAAATAAAACAAAAACAGAGAACAGATGTTTTATATTGCACAAGCAAATAATATAAAAATGAAAAATACTCACCTTACGATTTCTTCGCCGTTGCCCGATGCCTCCCAAGCCTGCTCCTCCTCTCAGAATTCCTCGTTGCATTTACACAACACTCACTCACGAAAATCATCGATCGCGCGAAATTTCGGACACTCCCGTACGCGATGTGAAACGCACGAAATATTATTAACAAATATTGTGTGACTCTCTGTCGTACAAATTACTCAAACTAACTGACATTTTTGATTCGGAGGTAGTGGGATAATAATGGATAAATCATTTTTAAATTAGCGATATAAAACGTGACGCGAGCATCGGAACTCAAGTATAATCTGCGGTAAAGAAGTAGTTATTAGTCCGCAACGAAACGATATTTTACAATCTTTATTGTCATTCAATCTAATCCTCGAAGTGAATTATGTGAACGAAACCTCCGGCGATAAATAGTTGTTATTAATTGCAATAGTTAATCGAGATCATTTTCGATTATATTTACATAATGTAACGCAATAAGCAACTTTCTCTACTTCCTGCCTGTTCGAGTTGTAAAGAACGACAGAGCGAATTACAGCGCGAACGCCAAAGCCGCACAAATTTCTTTCTCTTTTCCCGAAAATGGAACAAATTGTACGAAATCGACAGATAATTTAAAAGTGCGGTGCGTAAACGAGATGTTATCGCGACAAATTACCACAGTTTACATTCATATCTTACAATTAGGTGAGTTAGTTTCGTGAAATCTACGTTACCCAGTCTCGTGAAATATGCGTTGATAAAAGCCGCCGTTTGAACGTGCAAATCATTTTTCATTACAAGTTATAATATTGAGTCGATGAACGTTACTTGTTAATAATAAACGTGTACAAATTAATAGCGTTTTATCCCCACATTCATCACGATCGCGTCTTGGAAATTGATAACGCGAAAGTAATACGACGCACGGAGCGACTCTCGACACTGCTTGCCGGCACGACGTTCGGCGAGCGAATGATAACGCGGCGACCTTCAGGTAAACCATGCCCGCGTAACGTCGTACGATACCGCGCCAAGAGAAAAACAAGAAAAAAACCTTCAGAGTTCGTTGGCTCACCAACGAAATTCAAAATACTCTACTTAATAGTTTACATTATTTTGTTCCGTGACTGTTGCTACGTTTTGCGTATCATTCTGCGGACTTATTGGTATTGACTTTATTAACGATTAATTCTGTTCAATAGAGAAAATGTTTCGAAACAAAAATCGTTGTTACTTAAACTCTAATTACTAAGATTAGAATTACTAAGATTAGATTACTAAGATTCTTTCATTCTCCTTCACTCAATTAGATATTTAACTTTAACTACTTTTTCTTTAACTTTTTGTTTAGTCTCTAACTTTCTTTAAGTATAGTTTTGCACAATTGTCAAAATTTACATGCGAGCTGAAACATGACACGAATCTAAGAGAGAAGTGAAGCATATCGCACTTCGAAAAAACCAATCTGCATCGCTGAAAAGAGGTCTCGACTGTACGATATTAACATCATGTTATATTCACTCTTTTTTAGAAAAGGATTCGCATGTATAAGAGTAAATATAGAATATAATTCATTATAATGAATTATTAATTAATTAATTAATTTTTGTCAAAAAATTGACCATACAGAAGATATTCATAAGAATTCTAATTACAAAATAATAATTCTACTATTATAATATTTTCATAAAAAAGATAGAAAGTACTAAATAGTAATGGGTACGGAAAGACAGAGAAAAAAAGAGTGCATGACAATAGTACTTTCGTGAAACCCATTCAACATTGCAAAAATTCCTGTTAACTAATGTAGAATAAATTTGTTATTGAAAAGTTACTAAAACATTATTAAATGCAAATCTCCGCTACCTCCCCGTCGATCGCACGTAAGCAGAGCTTACTCCATTTCAAAGGGGGATATTTTTTCCTCCCGCGCATTCCGGAAGTAGCCAGGCGAGAGTTGTTGATCGGAGCATCGCCGAGGATTCAATCCCGGATGAAACGTGCCGAAGCGGCACGCGATAATGCCCCAGTTGCCGGGGCCCATCTTCGCCGTTATCGCGCTCCCGTTCTTTCCCACATCGACTCCCGGCCGGTTAAATATCCAGGGGACCATTCCGTTGCTCTCGCCGCTTCCGTGAGAGGCCTACGCCCCGGCTGGCGGCGGCAACAATGAAAACGGTTGCATACTAACCACCCACACGTTAATCGTCAATCCTGTTAACGTCGCCGACAGGGCGGCCGCCGCTCCCGCGTCGGGGGATCATCCCTTAATCCGTTCATTCGCATCTCTGCAGCCCCCGAGCCACCTACACTCGAATGTACTACGAACGAGTAGCTTTGAAACTTGCACCCTGTGCCAAAACTCGTCCCCCGCACCCCTTCTTGTACCTTCTCTTTCTCTCTCTCGCTCTCTCTCTTTCTCCACCCCGATCTGTGGCCCTCTCTTTCTGTCACACACCCCCGCCCTTCCTCCGCGTGCACGCGCGTATGCGCGAACGCGCACCGTGACGTCGACAATGCGTATTATTCACGCAATCTCGCGTATATACAGGGTGCTCCGGAACACGCGTTGGATTCTTCAATTAATTTGAAATGAACTTTTTCGTCAATGTCGTGCCGTTCATTGGCGAGTTGTACAGATATTAATAACGAAGATTAATACAGTGTATTAAAAAGTTATAAAATGGATACAAACGATCGCTGGCACACGATCTTCGTTAGTTGTTCCCTTTGGGGGATAAGAAAGGTCTTACTTAACGAGGTAAATTTTTCCATCGTGCACTTACTCCAAGGTTCGCACGAGACGTCTGAATCGATCGCGACGAAAATCTGGGTGCACCCGGAGGCCCAGCCAGACATCTCGGGACGATTACAGGATTACCGGGAGATCGGGATGTGTAACGAGGTAAGACCGGCTCGCGCCGTGCCGTGCGCGCTCGCTCCCGTCTTCACGCTAAGCACATCATGCCGTCGCGGGAGAATCGATTCGGGTGTGCTCGGTGAAGCTGGCAGGTGACGCGAGACACCGGCTGCAAAAAAGCACGAGGATCTCTGCTCGGCGGGGCCCGCAACGGGTTAGAGCCTCAGGATGAAAAGCACACGCAAGTCATCCGGGCCCCGTGGACCGCGCGCGCGTTTCAACCCTCGAGATCCATTCAGCGCGACCTCCGATTCGAGGAGGTGACGATCGGAAAGAAAAAGAATAGAGAGAAAAGGAAGAGGGACTGGCAGAGAAAACGGGGATGCGCCTTAATAAACATGTCCTACAAGAACACCGGAGTGCATAACCTGCACGAGCCAAAAACCGAAAGCAAGAATAGATACGCCCTTTCTCTTTCTCCTTTTTCTCTGTTTAGTCCGTTTTCTCGCTCTGTTCCACCGATCTCTTTCGTTCTCCGTATCTCTCTCTCTCTCTCCCCCCCCCCCTCTCTCAGCTCTCTTTTCACCGGGTAACGCGGAACACAATGGATAAATGAGATTTTTTGCGAGCGATTGAGATCCGAGAGCAGGAAGAGGAAAGCTTGGTGGTTGGGATGCAGAAGAGAGGAGAGAGAAAGAGAGAGTGAGAGAGGGGGGGGAGGTCGGATCGGGGGGAGGGCATCATTGTCTCCCCGGGGAGAGACCGAGAGTGTACCGATGATAGGGTGCATCCCCCGGGAGCGAGGGCTCGAAGAAAGGGTTGACAGGGGAGGCGAGGCTTTTAATACTTGCGGTACCGTCCTGCCATTGTCGATAAAACGCATCGGCTGGATTACCATAAGTACGCCATGCCGGGAGAAAGAGAGAAAGGAAGAGAGAAACAGGAGATCGTCTTTACGCTCACCGAAGAAATATCCACCGGCCGAACCTGCGATCGCGAGATATCCGATACGATCCGCCGTCTCATCGTTTTCAAAGTGGAATTATTATTTGGTTTCGTTATCTCTGATAACGGTGATAAAAAATTTTATATGGGGAAAACCGCGAGTGAAGACAAGAATAAAGAAGAAACGTTGCCGTAGTAATAAATATTTAAATGTGTCGAGAAAGCAAGAAGGAAAGACTTTGCATTTGCTATTTTGGCATATGATGCGCTATCACAATTATTTTATATCTTATTATGAATAAGCCTAATTATAAAGTTCTCATCTATTTTTGGGGAATGATCTTATTCATTATAATGAACAATTAGCTGAATAAAATCGACGATAATTATTGTAAACTTCAACACGATTAATTTTCTTTTTTCTTAGATATGAGAACATTTCTCTTTCCCTATTTTATTGGATTTTAAGAGAAATTTCTGCCTTGTTTTTCTTATACTCATCACTGATGCCATTCGTAAATAACATAAATAGTAAATAGCGCAAATAACCGCGCAACATTATACGAATATCATACGAGTGACAATAATTTTGTTAGCGTTAGATACGCGTCTAACGTTACGGAAAATGGATATCGTGGCCCAAGCTCGGGAGGAGCAGATTTAAAAGGACCACGATCCTTGCGCAAGGAGACCAGAGGAGAGCCGAGCGGCCGGTTCTCCTCTATCTCTTTCCCTTTCTCCCTCTCTCTTTCAGGATCGCCAGGATCGAATTCATTCGCTTGGGTCTGTGTGCATGGCTCGTACATCAACCTGTCATAATTAATAGGGCCTTTTTGTGCGCCCCGAGTCTACCCCTGGATCTTAACACTTTGTCTTATACGCGCGATGCAACGTACCGGACGGGCTATTTATGCTATTATACTATCGCCCGGACAAAAGTCGCGAACGGTGGGAATGGGGGAATTTACGACTGCCCGGCGTCCATTTCCGTGTTGCAGCACCGTGAAGTGCATCGTGCGTATGCTAGACGGTGTTTCATGGTAAAAACGTACGATCCTCGCGGGCGAAACCGGAGCGTCGGTGTTCCTTAACGGCGAAAAGATTAAGTTATCTTGCGAATCAACGAAATCGCGTGCTTTAGATAATTGGCGGATAGAAGCGCAATAAATTGTGTTAACATAACAATACATATTCATATGTAAACCATTAAAGTCTTGTGAGTCATTTTCCTTCTTTTGAAATATGTGAGGAGAGTTAAAGCAAGTAATATAAATTGCATTTACCTACAAGTATTCTCTTGTCAATATTAATTAATCGTATATTATCAAGTTGCCAATTAAAATTTAATATTAATTTGAATTCCAAAAATAAAAATAAAAGCAATTTCTCCAAAGTAACGTTGGTTTTGCGAACAGGACACGTTACTTATTGCGTATAAAATTAATTAATAGAGAATAATAAATACGCAAGAAACTATATTTCAACGCGACAGTACACGATTATAAATATCCCAATTAATTTTATGTGTGAGATTATGTAGAAACCAAATGTATCGCGACGATCGGTCTTTCTCTCCTTTTATGATAAAATTCACGAAGTTGACACCGCAACAGCGAATTTAAATCCCAACTCGGACCCGTGGTTAGAGCAAACCGTGAAACCGTACTATTATAAATGATGGTTCCATGTTTTCCCAGTTTCGAGTTTACAAATTGGCGAATTGCCGACGACAATGACGACGATGGTAATGACGAAGTCGACAACGACGACGGGGACGACGACGACGCCGACGACGACGGCGGAGGCGATGGTATAAGAGTCCACGGTGCAAGATTTCGACACCGACGAGAGTCGGGCACGGCTAATTAGGGAAGCCCTCCGTGTCACATCGAGTAAATTAATTAGGACGCTGATTAATATCGGAGTATTAATCCGGGTGCTCCAGAGAACCGTATGATTTCGCGGTTTACAAGGGAAGATCGTTTTTTTTTACCTCCAAAATTACGATCGGACATCTCTCGCTATTAATTTCAAGCACACTCGAAGAAACACGAGTGGTTTTATACTTGGTTAACGATAAAATTTGCGGGTAACAAATGATTTTAGAATATCAGTCTTGTCAAGCCGCTAAATCGCTGTCGGAGATTTTACAATGTCTATCGTTATATCAATAAAATGTGCGATGTAACTAAATTTTGCAGCACGCGCTGTCTCGTGTAATCTGACTTTAGTATCGGAGATTTCGCGAGACTCTCAAGTATATTTCTCCTCTCATTTAGTCACGCGCAAAATCCAAGCTGCGAAAGGAAATTGCAAACGATCACGAGCACTCCGTATACCGGCTGTACGCGCGTATATCCGCATCCTCAGCTTTATCTCTCAAAAGCAACATGGAAGGTGAGACTGCGCGTTTCTCGAGATGCGCGCTTTTCCCTCGCCGCAGCCGTCTTTCCTCCTCCTCCTCCCCCTCATCTTTCTTCTCCGGTGCAATCGCCGGTGCAATGTGCGCAACTCGCGACCACTGATGGACGTACGGACGTACGGACTTGCAATGCGAGGTACGCTGTGGCACAGTGTGTATGTACGGTACAGCATGCCATATGCCATATGGCTAATGGCTTCCGCGTTGCTAAGCGTCATTGATAGCACCAGCCGAACCCGGTGGTGTCCATGCCTGCTCATCTTCGTAGAACTGCGATAGCGTCCCTTGTTAAGCTAGCACAGGATCTTTCTCCACGAATAAGACCGAGACTCTTACTTCGTGCGCTGATACAGACGGTCAGATATCGTGATTGCATTTGCCTCGTGCGAGTTATCCCGCAGACGAAGTAGTAGGTGAAATTAATACAATAAATTAATACAGACACTGTACAATTAATACTGTACAATAACAGTAATATAATGATTAACAATCGCGTAATGAAACGACTGTAAGACCAACTGCTTCGATAACTCCAACTTGCTCCGAATAATGATTTCACAGGACACGTTCACACAACAAAGATAGAAGGGGGAGAATTTAACAAGTGATTCTAATTGAATTAAAATAAAATTTTTAAGGATTTGCATATATCTTTGTTACTTATAAATTTTAAATATTTATTACATCTTGTGCAACTAGAAATACTTCTTGAGCATTGTATATCAAATGTCAAAATATTTCTTGAAAATGTTTGAAATGTAAATTTTGTAACAATATATCCTGAATTTCATTACAAAATTGGGTTACAAAGTGTTGGTCGACTTGGTTGTATAAAATTATTATTGTAAATATTTCACGTGCGTTTCTAAATATATACGGCACAAGGTTTTAGTTAAAAATTTAAAATCTATCTAAATTGCTGACGAGTTATTACAATTTCACCAATACGTCGCGAATGTTTTCGCTTGCTATCACAGTCTGTATCCAACGCTTGAAACGCTATCACACATACTTAATAGGCAAATCGCCAAACGTCGATCGCAAAGTACTCTCGCGATAAGCAACGATCCGTGGGAAAGATCGTAGAAACTGTCGTCCACTTAAAATCCTTATCGTTTGTTGCTATCTGCGGGCCGGTTCGAGCATCGTGCGCTTCTATTGACGCCACGGTTCGACGTCGAACGATACTAGTCGCGTAGCCGCTCGTCCACTTCCCACAAACGAAACCGCGGTGTCATCCTTCTCAGATTCCTCGGCGGCGTGCAACAATAAACATCGACGCGACCTGGCCGTCATACTCGCGAGGTCTGATTGCGTCTCATTTTCGGACCCGACACGGTCTCTGACTTCCGCCGATCGAAGATACATCTTCCATCGCGAAAGAAAGGAGAATATTCGAAAATAATCTGTTACAATTATCGCCGCGATAGAAAAGAAATTCTATTAGCCGTAGAATAAAGAACAAGTCAGCGTGGTTAAACTTCCTTAATAACAGAAAGATTGAAACAATGAAATTTGATGAGTCTGCGTTATATATTATAGAAATAGTGCATGCAATCTACGTGTATTAAAAGTTGAAAATAGACTCAAATAAATCATGCATTTGAGTTAGCTTCATAAATTTTTCGATGCAATATATATGTGCAAATTTATCTCTCCCGGTTTATTTCATCTTCAAACTAGAATTCGAATCGCGCGAACCGAACCTTCTTCACGTCTTCGTTTCTTCAAAATGAATCGTCGGACTTGCACTCTTCTGCTGTCGGATACAGATCTATCGGCGCGAGCGAGTAACTGTCGTGCGCAATGACGACCGATCGTTTCCTGGTATAAATATGCAACGTGTCACCCGGGGGGTCAGCTCGGATTCCTCGATGGTCGGGTGCACATGCACATGCGCACGCACGCGCGTATTCCGCTGGCGGGCCGCACGAGAACGAGAGCGGGCATGCACGCGTTCGCACAGTCGCGTCGGCTAGGTGCGTATGTATTGCGTATGTGTGTGTGCATACGTTAAAATCCTCCACAATGGGATCCTCCACAATGGCCTTTGTCCGTCGTGCTCGTGGAAAGAAATGAAAAACGAGGCCCTCCTCTCCGCCGGTTCCTTTTCGCTGGCATGCGTGCGCGCTTGCTTGCGTGCATGCGTACGCGTATGTCCTTGCAACGTGCTCTCCTATACGCACCTTTTTGTGTGTCCTCCAGTTGAGCTATTTCCATATTTGTCGGTATTTCGGTATTGTTTTGCGGCATCTAGAGAGCGCGGAATGCGGTAAAATCTTTATCCACTCTGTCAACGGCGTGTCTACCTCTCCGCATTGTTCTCCATCCGTTCGCTACTAAGTTAACTTTATACTTTCTTCGCTCCGTTCATGATTTCTCCCTGAAAACGTTTACCGGCACGTGTCTTAATTGCTTTTAACGTACATTCAAACTCTTCGTTTCATCAAGCACGATTGTTTTATCTTCTGAATAAAAAGTCTCGGCGCGTTGTCTTTTACTTTTGAATCTAAATAAGTTTCGCTCACTCATTCGTTCCACCTTGCCTTCTCCTTTATACACATATACTCTTTCTCTTTCGCGCTCTCTCTCTCTCTCTCTCTCTCTCTCTTTTCCTCCTGGCCCTTCGCATGGTCGAGGTTGAGGATGAAAAAGAGGACCGTATGTGCGCCGCCAGTTTTTAGAGCTCGGCAGAATACGGTAATAGAGTCGCCGTGTGGGCCGGCGAATCACCGGCCGGAAAATCGGCCAGGCCGGCTCTTACTTGAACTCGCGACAAAAACGGCTATAAAGCTCGTTCCGAGATCCGCAATGTCACGCGGTCCGAAGAACGGTCCGAAGGACGAAAAAATTTCTCGCGGATCGTCGTGGGATAGTCGATCGCCGGCACGTTTCGGAAGGGACCGTCGCTTATCTCTTCGACGAGAATTGGTCTCGCTCTAATTGCGCCCGATCCTCAACCCTGAACGATCCTCGATCCATGAACGATACGTCACAGATCAATACTCGTCGTGGAGCGATATTACAAATTTCCTTGCGATTGTGTACCGAGAATATATCGTTTACTGACGTCATAGACGACGAAGATATCGTATCGCGTTTACTTCATATTTAAGTTTGTAAATATTTTTAGATGTGCAAACATTTTTTTAATACTAAGAAAATAATCATCGTAATATTTATTATTAATTGTAAAAATCTCTTTTCACTATTATATCTAACGACTAGTACTTCAGATTTCTATTATCAAACTTAATTTTCAATAGAATTTTATGTATAAAGTAATTTTATAATACCAATGAGAAATTAATTTCAAAATAATGTCAATAGTCCAATAATTAAATTCGCTATACACATTTTTTATTTAGACGTTCATACTTTAAACTTTATGTCCCTTAAACACATCTCCTTATCGTTCTAATTATTCTTTTTATAGTGTAATACAATCTCTGAAAAGGGTACTGAAAGTGGCAGCTCCACGGATCACGTTACATCAGCTCTATCCCGCGAATAGTTTTCCACGAAAAAAAAAGGGATAGCCGTGCTTCAGCTAATAGGTTGGATTCGTCAAAGCGAGACCGCGCGCCATGCAGCAGAATGGAAGCGTAATGACGAGGAATACGTAATATCTGGCTAATTGGGCTCGATAACGGAGCAGTCGGCAATCAACAGTGCCGGTAATAGCCAGAAACGGGTAGCTCGCGTCGCCGTTAATTCGAGGAAGATCTTCGGAGAGGAATAGAGAGAGCGCGCGGAGGAGAAGAAAAAATCTTTCCGACTCCCGTATATTGGCCTGCCGAGAGATCGGGAAGCAAAGGCGTTAATCTGGCAGAATTAATCCGACTCCGGTTGGATGCTTTCCCTCGATATGCCACGAACAACGAGCGCGCGAGTCGAACCCTCGATTCTCCGCGAGCCTCCCTTCCGGGCCCTCTCTCGACTTGATATCGGTTCAAAGTGAACGCGCACGAAGGGAGACCACTCTTCCACCTTTTGTCGCGAAATGTGTCCCGCCTCGTTTGTAAACGCCCTGCCGTGATACTTTAATTAACCGCGGAACGAACCCCGGCATTCTAACAGGGATCCATGCTACGGCTCGTGACTTTCGATAATGTGTACCTAGCGTTGTTGATTCCTGCTAAAACTTTTCAACATAATTTGATCTTATTATCTTTTACTTTTAATTATGTAATAATGATATCAGTTTGATTGAAGAATGCATTCATGCGCGGATCAAACGGTGGCAAATTTAAGGGTGTCTCTTTATCAATTAATTTTTTTCATATTAGAGAAATAAAATAATTTTCCCTTAGCGAAATCTAAGAACTAATCTTGAAATAATTGTGTTATATAGAACACACGTACGTGCATATATAATGTAAACGGTTAATAAATATTTATAGAAAATTACAGAACGTGAAGATTGACAAATAGTTTCATTAATATTGAGACAGAGAGAGAGATATATATATACAATATTTCTACAAATCAATTTAAAAGGAAGGTAATTTGAATTTTGGCGAGACACTCCGCGCAAGACTCTCCCTTCCGATAATATAATTAAATTGGAGTAGAATAAAATCTCCGGCGTCGACAAGATGCTGATCGCTACAATGCCTCCTCCCTATAGCCGACGACGCGGCGAAAGCAAGTTTCCCACCCAGCGAGCGCATCAGGGAGCGACGGGCGCGTCTCGATGATTTTATTAGCCGGTAACAGTGCCTAATTCGAGGCAAAGCTGCTAATCCGGCAGAATTAATCCGTCCTCGGTCGGTTGCTTGCCATCAATGTGTCGTCGCGCCGCGCCACGCCGCGCCGCGCCGCGCTGCGCCGCGACGACGAGGGTGGCGTGCACCACCCCGCGCCAGAGCAGACCTCGATTATCCGCAGCCTCTCGACGAACCCTCTCGTCTCCGTTGTCTCTCGCCGCACCGGCCGTCATCTACCCCGCGCGTGCGTGCGCTCACGCGCGCGGGCACGCGCGCAAACCCGTCTCCGCCGAGCGAGTCTCGAGCGAGTTTGTCGAGGCCTCGCTCGGTCGCCTCCCGACAACGGCGGGAAGGAAGCGAGCCACTTGAGATCCGCCGCGGCGCGTCCCCGCGTATCCCCGGGATCCCGCAGGATGTGGCAAAGCGCGATGCGCGGTGGCGGCTGTCCCGGGGTTGAGACCCGTCACAATGCTCCCGAGAACGATATTGCGTTGCTACGGTGACGAGAGCGGCCGATTGTCGCGCTATTCGTCGACGCTCCGACGCGCGCGCGCGCGATCGGACCGCGGTGTATTATTAAAAGCCGATCGAGTACTTTGTAACGGGTTAAACGCGGCTGCCCAATCCATTCGCCCTCGGCACCCTGCCTGCGTCCAGACTCCCTAATATGAGCAAAATATGAGCAACATTCCGATACCTTTTGACCTGTTGTACGCCTATCTTGGCGGATAGAAAGATTATCAACTATGGTAATTATATAGTTTGAACGCTAATTGTGATTCTTTTGCTCTACGTTAACACCCGTGTTCTTAACCATGATTACGACAAAACAATAATATCAAACATGCCTCAAGTGGTCGAATTGGTGAGAACCTGGACCTCCCTAGAGTGTAGGGAGGTTCAGGTTCAGCGAAAAATATTACCCTGGCCGAGGTAATATTTTACGCAATAAATTTTCTGTATTATTAAAAATGTCAGATATGGCCAAGAAAACACTGACGTTAATAATATCAAAGTTAAAGTCGATAAGAGGAGAAAGATATAATTTTTTTGCAGGATAAAAAGTACAAAGAAGAATCTTAGATTAATGATTTTAAAATAGTTCATGTAAAATGCCATGGTTTCTTCAAGACGAAACTTTGGTCCGCAATATTTTGCAATAAAATAGAATTTATATGAAATTTTGCGGTAATTGCAGCGCAATAGAATTGACGAAGGCAAGTAACGTGTAATCACGTAGTCGTAGAAGTAGCGATCTTATGTGCCGGGAAATCGCGAAAATAATGCTACCACGTAATCGATCCGTCGCTTCTGCGAGCGCTCGTTCTTACAATCTTATGGTCGTCCCAATTATAGGCTCCAGTGGCTACACGTTAATGATTTCATTTCATAAAATAATAGAGGGGGGTACCTTTCTCCTTTCGCAACGTCATTTGCTTTACGACCGAGCGGATCAATTCGCCGACATATGCGCGCAATAAAACGCCCATTGGAATCCGAGACCGAGTTCCCACAGCGTCGACGAGCGCGCGCGGCCACCCGGTACATCCGTCGCCCGGCATTTTCGAGAGCTTGTTCTCGCGACAATTACAGACGTACATAAAAGCACATTGGATAAGATGCAGCGCACTAGTTAAATGTCAATTACTTCCTCGAGATGAGAATTGTGGAAGAGCGCTTCGAACGGACGTTCTCGCTTAAAGAAATCGACAAATTTCGTAGCACTCGTTTTTCATAATAAGTCGATTACTTTCGTGAACAAAAAATATTATTTTTTTAATTTTAAGATTATAGAATGTTTTGCGGTGCATCTAACGACGACTTATCTTTATTTTAGTTTTGATTACACATGAATTCGTACACCCACAGAAATAATTTCCGGATCCAGTGCCATTACACTTCAATGTATCACAAAATAGAATCGATATAGCGCCAATCATATTTATTATAGAGAAAGGAATATTTTAATCTTAAATGAAAAATTCTAAAATCTAGAATAAAATGATAATATGTCTCGTCTTTTGTCGAATATCGTGGTGCCAACTTCGTGCGTTGTAAGATGGAGGGAAAATTTATTCTAAACTCAAGAATATACATATAAACTTACATTTATATATTATTGGCGCCATATCGATCCTATTTTATGATACATTAAAGGGTGCAGTCAAGCTGCCGCTTTAAATGCTTCGAAGCGTTTCTCCTCTCTTTTTATCTTCACCGAAAGAAAAGAGAAGAAGAATACTTCGTAACATTCAAAGCGACAGCTTGACCGCAGCCATAGTGTAATAGCATTGGATCAGGAAATTCTTTCTGTGGGTGTACGAATTCATGTGTAATCAATATTTATATAAGTTACTCGTGTCTCATCAATTTAGTAAGTCAATCGTTTTTAATTCGACAGAGGAGAATCTGAATTATTGATTTTATTTTGATATTATCTTATTTTTATACTAATGAGGTTGTGAGAAATATAAATGCGTCAAGAATTTTTTGTTTTAGTGACAGAAATCCTCTCTGAGGGTGTAGACATTAACTGTTTCAGCATTTTTTAAACACGAGTGCAAAGAGGTATGACAAAATATTTACTACCAAACAAAATAGAAAATGACAATTGGTTCTGACGAATTTTAGATCGAG
Organism: Vollenhovia emeryi; assembly: GCF_000949405.1. Taxonomy (NCBI): domain Eukaryota; kingdom Metazoa; phylum Arthropoda; class Insecta; order Hymenoptera; family Formicidae; genus Vollenhovia; species Vollenhovia emeryi. Next base: position 1,728,399 of record NW_011967213.1, on the reverse strand, counting down.
TTTTTTCCTTCACACTTTAGTCCCACGACTTTACGATGTCTCGTGTTAACACTGCGTGGCTTACGTTTAGGTGAGAATCGTATCCGGCGGTTCTCGAAATTATATATATTCACGCACGATTTTATCGTCGTTGTATAATTTTAGGAGGACGAGCGAGCCCCTCGCGCGACAACGAACAACGGAAACGTCGCACGTCACATTTTGCTCGCGTTGTAAATTCACGAAAAGCAACCGCGCGACCGGCTCGACAATACGCTCGAGTCCTCCGCTGCTTCCCGACGCGGAAAACGCACGGAATTCACTGCCGACGCTGACACACTTAAAACTTACAACGATGTAACGCCAGTGTCGGCACATTTCCAAATGGTCGAAAGGTAATATGGTTTGAAACGGTTATGGTTCTGAGTCGTCTCGCGTTGGCTGGATAAATGATAAAAATTGGCGAGCTAAACCACTTCATTTATACATTATCTTATTTATTATGAAATAAAAATAGCTGTACACCCAGACAAAGGTTTGTGTGAATTTTGACCTTAGCAGACTTTTACTTAATTTCAAAGAAATGATTTCTTTACCTTAACCAAAATTTTGCTTGATCTCTAATAGCGAATTCGATTGCTTGCACTAATGCGCACCGACTGTACACTAAAACTTGTTTATTGTCAATTCTTATATTTAACTTTATCATAAAAACACGTTCAAAGAGCTTTTAGCCCCAAAAAATGATTCGTATGTATCAGATCATTTTGCTGGTTAAGAAATATTTCAAGAGATATTTAAGGCAAGCCCTAAATATAAGAATTGACTGTAAACAAGCTTTAGTGTGCACTCAGTGCACAGTAGTGCAAGGCACTGAATTCGCTATAAGAGAATTCATATCTATTTCTTCAAATCTAGCAAATGTTTTAGAAGTATATAAATATAAATTTAGTAGATTCAAAGAAATATGATTTTAACGTATATAATATGTTCAACCTAATAAGATGTCTTTTCTGAGTGTAGAATCGCACAGAGTGCGGAAGGAACTTGAAAATTACAATAATTTAAAAGCTCGTGAGATTTCAGTCGAGTGATACTTGAAGGAATAATTATAGCCGCCATAACTCACTCGATTATGTCAGGCGAGACATAATAATGGGAAATATTTTCGCTAATATAGTTATAAATTCGTTTGCTAATTTCATGGCTGCTACGTCGAGGATGAGAGCATCGCGATCAGCGGCGCAAATAGGGCTCCGCTCGTCGATGATCGGGAACGGAAAAAAGTGGTCGGAGTAATGGCGATCTATAAATTCATGCGGCGCAAAGGATAGCAATACGTTAGCGGTAGACATTAGCAAATGAGCAAGGTAAATAACGACGTCAATCGGTACGCGCGCGCAACGCTCGCGTACTAACGTACTGCCCGGTAACGAGATCTCGATGGTGCGCACTTGCGCGCGGAACGCAAGAACGAATGAAGGAACGAACGAAGCCGGGGCCCCGCGAGGCATAAATCGGCGTAAGAAGCCTAAGCAGCGCAATGTAAACGGTTTTACGACAGCGTGTTGGCCGGATGTAAACCACTTAACCGGAGGCAAATTGACTATACCGGGGCGCAGTTCGATTGGCGAGAAATCGATTATAGTTTCATTTTATTGGTCATTATAACGCGAAGACCAGGCACGAAGCATTTCCGAGCACGTCGATGAAATCCGTCTCCAATTTCTCTCCTTACCGCTATGTTTGATCGCTTGTTACCGTAAAACGCGTCGTATGAAGAAAAGTCTCTGCACTATGATGGGAATTCCTAGATGCGTTAATTTGCCACGCGCGTTTACGCATCCTGCATCTTGTACAGTAAATAAAAATATATTTCAAAGACGCTGCAAATTTTTATTTATTTTCATTACTCATGGATTATTTTCATGTCAATAATCTAAAGTTGGAAATGTTAAAAAGGCTAAAATTAATTATATAATTTTTTAAACTTAAACAATTGACCACTCATCACAAGTTTATCAAGATTTAAGCTAAA
>NW_011967213.1:1666662-1725825 GCF_000949405.1 Vollenhovia emeryi | reverse complement strand
GAGAGAGAGAGAGAGAGAGAGAGAGAAAGGGAGTGTGTATGTATCTATGTGTAGTATATTGTATGCAGATAATATTGCAAATATGAATGTTTTATTTATAGTTAAATGATAATTATTATATTTAATTTATAAAGTAATTATTACTTTTTCAGCATAATATATCTATATTTTTATGTATAATTACATAATTTATTTTTTATTATTTTATTATTATATATTTTATAGAAAACGAGCAATGGCGCGCGCGAAGCGCGCGCTTTGTATTGTTCTAGTATGTTAAAATATCAAATGTTGAATCTATTTCACGATGTACGATTTCAATAGATCCCAAGATGGCATGTATACTTTCTCTCTCTCTCTCTCTCTCTTTCCGTCTGTCTGGACAAAATTAATAAAACAATACTCCATTATCGGGTAGCGACTCGAGTGGGAACGCCAAGAATATCAATCTGAGGAATTGCTAGGAATCCCGCGGACGCGATGTCCCGCGAATAAATTATATTTTGCATTCTACGATGGCAATCACTGCGGTATTCATGCGACGCGAACGATGGAATTACTGTCGCCGTTTGCGATCTGTTTCCTCATCGATGCTTTCCATCCGGTTTCTTAAGATCTATCTGTATAAAACGGTTATCAAACCGTATTTGTTACACGCCTACAAATTTTTTAACATAATTATTGCATTCGATTTTCAAATTAATGCAACACCAATACAGGAAGCATGAGAGTTTTTACAGATTGAAGACACAGTGCTTCAAATCTGCCAAAATAGAAAAATTAAACGCTACTTTATTAATAGGACAGTAGGGAATGTTTATCGATAGCGTTGGTGAATTTTGTTATCTTAGAATATGTTAATACATTGCTTATTGAAGGTATTTCAGTGAAAGTGCAGGCGTGCGTGTATTTACGAGAATTGACTCGGCTTGAAGCAAAATTTTAGTATTAAGCTTTAAGCTATTGATCCAAAGTTCGGGGCAAAAGCCGAGACCCGGACCCTCCATTGGGCAAACTGAAATACTTGTCACGTGTGGACATAAATAACTGTCGGATGTCGATAAATGTATTAAAAACTCGCGAACTGTGGCTTTATTTCGTTCGTGGTATCAAAGAATGAAAAACATAGAAACAGAGGGTGAACCGATATTGGGAATGCAAAAACTGTTTACGCTGAAATATTATTTTACTCTTCAATAGATTTCCAATGGACGTTGCAAGCAGCACGGGATTAAAATATTGCGAAATAGTCGAAAAAAATTTAGCCTACTTTTATAGTATATGTATAGGCATCAAACAGTGTTACATTCTTATCAAATATTACATAAATATTGTCCATTAAATGTTACATTGTTCCAGGATATAAGTGATTTTTAATTTCTATATATAATCCCTTAGCTCTCTTAGAATTAAATTAAGATACTGTTTTAATAAATAACGTTCTTTCAGAATAACACTGATCTTTCAAATGAATGTACAATGTAAGACAGCAAAGAAAATTTTTCACACTTTGAATATATTCTTTTCTTCCGATTCTCTCATTTCTGCATACCTAATATGCAATATTAACATAGAGATAGTAATCACGGCACAAAGGACATGGAAATAAATGTCGCACGTGTCGCGCATAATCTATATGGAAATCGACACCGGGTAACGTCCACCGCAACGATCACCGAGTTTTGTTCGAAATTCGGCCGCAAGAATTTTCCATATGCATAACCGCTCGTATAAAACGGAAACATAAAGCGGAAGCGGAAATGAATTCCGCAAGGTTGCCGACCGCACGCGGTTACCCTTGAGCTTCGAAGTCTGTGGTGTATGATTTAGTGTGCCCCGCTCTCTCCCGTAACTGCGCGTAATACATAGCCACCTATGAAAGTGCACAGACACGTGATGTATGTATAAAATCGGCTCGGACATCGTCTCCCCTCTACCTCTCCTCCCGGAGACGCTTCCCTCCCGGCAACCGACCCTTCCCGCAGGACGAATTCAGATTTTCCCGAATTTTGTTTAAAATGTTTATGAACCGTGTCCAAGGGGTCGGACACCACACGTGAGTCCGCAAGCATGAGTCAGGGTGGGGGGGAGGGGGAAGGGCGGCGAGGCGCCGAGGGGAACGAGAAGTTCTCGAGGAGAGTTCTCTTGCCCGTCCCAAAAGTTTACGCAGCCGGACCCTGAGATTGGAGCCGGAGGTTCCCATATCCTGTCGCACGGGGCAGTAAATCTCGGTAGGACGCAAATAAAATTCCGCGCGCGAGACGAGCCGCCGGAACGGAAGGAGTGTGTGATCGGCCTGCGACTTTACGAACGGCGACGCGACCAACGGTCCGGAAACCCCGAATCGCCGTTTCGATTAATAGAACGGCAAGATCGCAACGTATATCTCTTCAAATAGCCGGGGTAATGGGAACAAATGTGTAAGTTCAAGTTCTGGAAGCCTCAAATCGTTCTAACGACGAATTTTTGCAAGATATTCAGAGAGAAAACTATTATATTAGAAAATATAGATACTCTCTAACAGTCAGTCAGTGGATTATCGCTGGAAACAGTGAATTGTCACTAATTCGCAGTTATAAGTACACCGTTTTCAGTGATACATTCAAAAATCATGATTAAAGTAACAGTATTATAATTAAAAACGTGTTAGCACTAATATTTCATATTTATTGGTTACAAATTTATAAAATTGATTTTAAAGTAGATAAAATAAAACTATTCTCTAAAAGTCAATCAGTGAATTATCACTGAAAACAGTGAATAGTCACTAATTCACAGTAGTGTACTTATAACTGCCAATCAGTGACTATTCACTGTTTTCAGTGATAATTCACTGATGGACTTTTAGAGGGTAGTTATTTTATCTACTTTAAAATAAATTTTGTAAATTTGTATCCAATAAATATCAAATATTACTGCTAACACGTTTTCAATTATAATACTATTATTTTAACCATGATTTTCGAACATGTATATAAGTGTATCATTTCAATATATGCCTGTTATAATAAATAGCATCGTTATTTATGGACATGTATATAAATAGCATAGCTTACAAAATTAAAATCAGCACGTCTTGTTCATATTTTAGAGTTTTTCCTTATAATATGCTCCATATGTATGCTTTGTCGACACGTAATTCAAGAGAGGTCTTTAACCGGTACTGGGGTACCGTCTCGCCGCATCCGGAGATTCTGTTCGTGCGGTTACCCGTTTTGTTACGAATCTAACGGGGGTTCCTAGGCAAGTACATAACGCTAGTTAGCACCCCGCTGCGGTCTGTAGTGGGTGTGTTGTGACACCCAGGGCGGAACAAACAAACATCGTGTCCGTTCGGCCGAAGGGTAACCACGAATGACCATTGGCGAGACCTCGACGCAACTTCGCCGACCACGCTCCTCTTCTTCTCGCTCCCGCCGTCGTCTCACCGTCTCCCTCGTCCTCCGGCACCACAAGGACCTTCGGTTTCCGACAATAAAGGAAGAGGGAGGCCGCCCCTTAAAAGTTTCGACCGCGACGCTAAATAGGAAACGATACACTCCCACGATCCGACTCGATTCCCGTTTTCCTCTGCTTTTCAACCGCACTCCGTCCCCTATTCTCTTCCGCGACATTAGGTCCGAGACAACGGCCGTTTCTATATCCGGGACTCTCGAATTCGAAGTCGTTCGTTCCGGCACGAAGGACGATATGGCGCGCGATGAATGACAATGCGCCGCCCTTAAGATTAAATCGCGACAACGAGAAACGGCGGCCCGGGACCTTCGCGAATATAAGATCGGCTCGTTTCGCAAGCTTCGTGGCTTGTCGCTGAATTGCGCCACGTTTACTAACGGCCGACAAAAAAAAATTGATAAGTACTGATATTAGCGGGGATATAATTAGATTGCGCATTCAGGCTTTCAATAATATTTCAATTCCATAGTGGCTGTATCGGTTAACTTTAATCTTCTGGATTAATTTTTCGCTGCACCCTCTCTCGTCTTTCTTTACAAAGAAATAAAAAGCGCCAGTTAAATAAAGATTAAAATTGAGAAACGTGTTAATCAAAACGTTGTTGTCATGTCGCTTTAATAGAAGCAATATCGAAAGAATAATTGGAGATTGCATTTAATGAAGCGGTAAATGTGACGGGAAATGATCGAAAATTTATGATTCCGATTTGTTTAAAAATATAGCCTCAATAATACAATTATCTACCATTTATTAGGATATATTTTAAAATTTTGATATTGACATAAGAATCGTTGACATTTAATTGATTTCAAACAAGATTTTAAACAAGCGTTTGAAATTAATAACAACTGAAAATGCATTTCACTTCAGAGGCAATAGCTTAAACAAATTCTATCAGTCATCAGTGATTGTTGATGGAGCATAATAGCTCATAACTTGTAAGCAAAACTATTCATACATATTCATACAACGTTTTTTGTTCCAGCTTACCTTTAGAATTTATTGTTCATGTTTTTCGCATTGCGAAACATGTCCGCATATACATGCATTTAACTTGTTGTCATGAACGACTGAAACGGATCTAGAACGAAGCGGACGCAGTCGATCGGTTTTCACGTAAATTGAAAATATTCGCTTACGAAAGTAACGGCGATAATCGAAGACGCGATAGAAAGAACGCTTCAGTGCGTCAACAAGCATTCGACACGACACTGCCAACGGCATGTTACGACGCTTATAATTAATGTGATAAGGAGCGAGCGAGCGCAGAAAATTTCGCTCGCGTCTTTTTACATCGGATCTCTTTACGTAAGCGCCGCGTATGGAAACGTCAAGCACGCGAGGGAAAATTTAATCGGGCGAAGCTATGTGCTCGTTGATGCATCCGTACGAAACAAGATCTTTAACGTATATGTTATCGCCAACTATCCTTGTTGATTACAAGGAAAGCAGCGGCTATTAGTTTATCCAGTGAGTAACAAGCTCTTATGCGCAAAGTGTATAGTTGATGGTTAATCAATTTGAAACATTATTATTATGAAAAAAGATTTCAAATAGCAAGTAAATAATAAAAGACTACTGATTCATTAAAGAACTCGACACAAAAGTGGATTGATTCTATATTACAATGGATTAACTCTAAATTATCAGACTTTATAAATTATATATTTGATTTATTTCTAATTTTAATTATTCAACTTTTATAAAGAGCTAACGATTATTATTCCGAGGTAATAACAGAACAAATTATTGTCTTCACACCCAGAAAAAAGTTTCTTTGAAATCAAACAAATTTTCTTTGAATTTTGACCTCACTAGACTTTTTACTTAATTTCAAAGAAATGGTTCCTTTACCTTAAATAAAATTTTATTTGATTAAAACTGAAATTTCTAAGAAAGTTAAGACGAGGTCTAATGCCTTACATTCAAGTTCTGATTTTTTAAATCCACCAAAAATTAGGCCACTATATTAAATCACGATCGCACTAAATTTCTTCAATTTTATTATAACTGTAGCTTAGAATTTATTGGCCGAAGCGAGCCTCCCTGTTTTCGAGAGCGAAGATAGCCGTTCGACCAAGAGCGCCAAACTGGCAGAAACAGCCGTTTGTGACCCCGGACCAACCCTGTGACCTTAACAGGGTTTTCGGTGACTTTCTCGGCCGGGCCGTGACGAGTTACACGTTGGACGTTTCTCTCCGCGGGAATCCCAGGGATTCGGGGTCCGGGACGAGATCGGGATCGGGATCGAGTTTTCTTGATAATCAAAATCCAAAAGCGAGTTTCTACGAGCCGTACGCAGGGGTACAAGAACGTGCCGCGTCGCTTCCGGGACGTTTCTCCTAGAGAAAACTAGTTCCTCGTCGCGGGACTTTCGCCCGCTCCACCCGGAGCCTGCTACCGTAATTGCCCTAGTCCTTACGAGCTGGACACTGTCCAGCCTTTTAGGGTGGGAACTTCGCGAGGAAATACTGGTCCTGTTCTCGAACAAAACGCCGCGCGACGCTTCTCGACATATACCTGTTCGGACTTTACAGCGACGTATTTGATACCTGATTCGACTCGGCTACTGCGTTCAACGTACGAGTTAACGTCCGAAATTTTGGGGTATTTAAAAAAACAATAACAAAATTACTTGCATTTCGACTTAAAATATGTAAGAGAACGATCTAGGAACATGTTTATATAACATACAAATATACGTATGTCAAGTTTCACTACTTGTCATCACGAATCATCACGTTTTTGTAACGTAGTACGCTAATAAAAATTTCTTCTTTCGAAATGTTTTTCATTCAATTCGCAATCCTTTCTATTCCTGGATTAGTCTGCAATAATTTAGTCTTAACACATCGAACTGCGATTAATCGTGCGCATTTAATGCTGATATCATTAAGGAGAAGGAAATTTCCATCGAGAACGTAGAAACATTCATGTGTATGTGTTGAGCGATAGATATCGACAAAGAAATGTTAGGATATGCTGCGAATATCAATACGCAAATCAGAGCACATTTATCGTTTCGCATTGATTTACATCATTATTTCCAAAAAATTTTTTAAAATAATGACAAAGTGTATTTCTCACTAACAAATCCCTCGATTAAGAGAACAATTTTCTTTACAGATAGCTTATAAAATGGTGATAATAAAGTTTTCAACATTTCTTTGTAGAGTAAAGAACAAATACAGAAAACCCTTTCTCTTTGTCTACAGTTCTTTTTGTACGGCAAAATAAAGAACGCCGTAGAATTATAACAAAAGTCGGACGATTTACCGCGTATCGATCGATAGCAGATGACCATTGCCGAGATCGTTTCCGCCAGACAGGTAGCTGGCGAAGCGACGGGGAGAAACACCTTGCGTCCACCCTGCGCGGGTGGACAAGTGGCGGGCAGGGGCGAGAAAGCACGGCCCCGCACTATGATGAAAGCACGGGTGGGTGGCACTCGAAGGGGTCCGGAAAGCCTGGGGCAAAGTGCTGAGTGCCACTTTACTCGGGGGCCACGTGTTAGTTCGTGTCGGATTTCGGATTCTCCCGTTCTCTTCAAGGAAACGTTACTTTCCTCCCGAAAGACTTACGATTCTATCATATTCTTACGCCGACGATAAAGACTGCCGTCGCCGTGAATGCCAATCTCGCTTGCTCCTCGATGCACCGTGAAATAAAAGCGTTATCTTTATGTTAAAAAAAATGGCGAAATTAGAGAGTTTTGACGCAGCGAAGAAACCGCGAGTACCAACGTTTGTATCTCACACTTTATCGTCTCGTGATGTCTCTTTGCTCGATAATCCATCAGCGATTAAAATTTTATAACAGACTATTGAGTTATGTTTGTATCATGTATTTCATTTATTGCTTAAAATCGGAACTCGCTAATCGAAGAACTCCGACGGGAATAATTTAACGGGAATGCGGATGAGAGGAGATGCAAAGACGATGGACAAAAATCGCCGCGTAGCTCTTCAAAACGCGCATCGATATACCTGTGCCCCACGTACAGTCAATAAAGCCCCACTGATTTCCGGAGCGGGTCACACGGATATTTGGTCGGTCCTCTCGCGTATGTACGGTCCCGAAATGGGGAAAGACACGGGGCGCTTCCGCGACGCGGACAATAAGGGGCGAAAGTTCCGTTCGCGTCGCGCTCAATGATTTCGGGGATCGCCGGACGCGATTCCGCATTTCCCGCGTCGGCGATTTGCTCGACGGGCCTGCGTGCCCATGGTGTGCGGCGGCCTCTCGTAGGTATGCACGCTACGGGGTGGCGTCGTATCGATGCAGCGCGCACGGCTTTCACCCCCGTGAAACCCTGCCTTCCGCGGCACGACCCTGTTGTGGTCGGCGCAGCTGTCCTGTGTCCAGATGTCCGGTTTTCGGGTACGGGACGGACTGCTCACTGTGAGAAAACCAATCCGAGGTTGGGCCCCTTCTCCTTCCTTCTCGCCGTCGTTTTCCTTCGCCCGTGACTGCTTCCCCCCCGCGCGCGCGCGCGCGCGCGGTCCCACCGTTTCCTCGACCGGATCCCCGGAGGCACATTAATTACCCCGCGAACGGACGTTCCTTCGGTATTATCCGAAATTTAATACACGTCTCTGCGTGTATACGCGCATGTATGTGTACACATTTATAGTAAATATGCATGAGACGATAAAAGTATTTTAAATATAAATCTTGTGAAATAAAAATATATAAGTTCCGTTCGCTAAACGTTAGCATCGTTAACTCGGTTCGAAAGAGTTCACCGGGACACACGGCAGAATTCGACTCACTATAAATCGTTCTCAGATACGCGAAGATTTTATGATCGCTCTAAAATGACTCTTGTCGCGGGATCAAAAAGATCTTAATGGACTTGGTGCATAAGCGGTAAAAATCGCTCGAGGTGAACGTGCAATTGGACAATGTGTGTGCATAAAAATATGCATACAAGAAATTTCAACGCGCGAGGAAGACAATTTGAAAAAGTCATTCCATCAGAAAATGTAAAATATATAGAGTACAGAAATAAATAAAGAGTTGCGGAAAATATGAATATTAAATTCAAAGTCGATGCAAATATATTCCTGAAGAAAGATACTAGTAAGGAACACTATTTAGTAGGAAAAGTTAACAGAGAAGAATCAAAGTACTACAGATATTAAAGTGCTGACGTCGGACTGACGAAGAGAAACACTTTCGGACAATTACCCGGTAAAATTTAGGTTTTTGTGACTTAGCGCAGTTTATCTCCGAGGCACTGATATATAAATTTGAACGGCGCGTATGCCACATAACGCTCTTGAGGGATGAAAATTTTAGACGGACAGAGTCGCGTTCCGATCACCGAAATCATTAATGGATCGCGACGGGGCTGTGTGTGATCAGCCGCAAAGAGAATAATCGCGCGAAATACGTGGCGACGGGAAATCAAAGGGAATTCGTAGCAGGAAATGCGGCCATTATCTTCCGCGTGTTCTTTCCGATCCTTCGAATTGCAGATCGATTTTGCGTTTATCCTCGACTACGGGAGAGCGGGGCGGCCAGCAGCGACGAGAGATGCAGGTCTATATATGGCCGAGCCGATACCATACACGTATCGACGATTTTTAGTCGATAGCCCGAGTGCTAGCCGTGGGTACGGTCGCTTTAAGTGCTTCCGGATATTTGCGTCGCGTCGCATTGCACGCCGAAGAAGAGGTATCCGTGCGTCATTACATCTCCCGTTACCGCCAACGATACATCTATCTCTCGGTCGCGAGAGCAGGAGAAGCAAGGCCGTAAATATCCCTCATAAACCGTCATCGAACGTCGCCGTTCGTACCTTAAATGAAATTAAATCTCTAATGAATCCGAACGTGCGAACGTTCGCGCTAGAGCGACTGGAGGGCCTTTGGCACGACCTGCGATATGCTCTGTGCCCTTTGGATCTCTCCTTCATTCGTCCCCCTTTACACTTCCTCTCTTTCACCTGTTCCTGCGAGTTCAGTTAGGTCATGTCGTGTGCTGTTTTTACATTGAATTATTAATCTATCATGATTATCACAATTATTTTTTCCGCAAGTGTCAATTTGTTTTCATATAATATAAAGGCATGGATAGCAACCAGCTTTTACATTGATGATCTCGATGAATCGTCCACGTCCATAATATTATCTCCTTTATCATCTAAAACGTCACCATTAACCGTACCGATACGATAAACGTTGAAATATTTCCTTGGTCGACAAAGGGTCCCTTGGGTACTTTTTTTCACAAGGATCAACGGACGGTTAACATATCAACGAAGAAAAATTCGGGCACGTCTCGCGATACTAGTCGAGAATTTTGAAGACGGGCGATAAATTCGAGAATCTAGATCTGAAAAATAGTTTATCCCGGAGAACACGAGCACACACCCGAAGCGTCTGCTTTATCAGTGCCATAACTCAGCGCTCTATCGCGCCCCGGCCGTCCCATAATGAGCGACGCCAAATGCGCCGGCGATAACGTAACGCGGGGGGAAAAGATAGGAAGTAATTGGAAGCTTATATGATACTTATTGTAAGTATCCTAATCTTAAAAACAAGAGGGACAGAGACCCAGCTTCACCGGCGCTATATAAATGGAACGCGGCGCGATCGCGCGACACGTCGCGCGCATGATTTATCCCGCTCCGGACTTGAGTAAATGAAGCTATCAATCGGTCATATCTCATCCTCTCCTTTTCCCGCTAACTTTCCTATATTAATCATCCGAGAAACCAAATCAATCCAGGATATATAATACATAATATTAAAGCGGTCTTATCGACGCTCTTGTCACAACAACGGGCTGTTACCTCTCGCTAAAGTCCAAAAATCTTGTCGCGATTATACAACCCACTTTTTCATTAGATTCGAGTAAGCGAGATTCGGTCCTCGATCTAGAAAATTGTGCTCCACAAGTTATATTTTTTAATCACGTTAAGATTTAACGTTCGTTAGCGCACGAGCTCTTCAAATTTTTTTCTAATAATCTCGTGACGCATTAGAGAGGAGTATTAGGGAGAACTAATGGAGAAAAACATGAGCTGACTTATATTAATAGTGTTCAAGCGTTGCTAAAAGGATCAAGATAGTTTTATGTTTGCCATTAATTTTTATCTAATTTAAGTCAACTCCCGCGACCAACGAACACATCGTGGTGTACTTAAAAAGAGGTCACTCGAAAAATCCGAGGAAAGCACCTCGTATAATCGCGATTCTAGTTGAATCGAAAGCATATCCGTTTGCTATAGTAACCGCACGCATACGGTGGCCTTTGGCGGAATGAACGACGACGAAAGGCGAAGCGGGCAGGCACGTCTTGCCACTCGAGCAGGTCAAGAAGGACCTTTAAAGCCCGTTCCCCTCCTGTCCCTCCACGTGTCCCTCGCGTCTACCCTGCATGCCTACCCCCGTTGCGTTCGAGTATCTCGCCTTTTTTTAGGCTGTTCTAAATATGCATTATCCAATTTAGTCCGATTACACGGGCCGGCCATGACGGACTCTGTTACCCAGTCGGATCCTCTCCCGATCCCCCCCTCTCTCCCGCTCCCTCTTTCTCTCCTCTCTCACTCTTCCTCTTGCACTTCCTCTATCGACCTCCTCCCTCGACGCGCACCTACACGTCCGTTCGAACGTAAAAAGCTAATTTAAAAAAGCTTAACGGCCGGGACACCCGAAACGAGCAGCGTGCTGCCAGCGTTGATTCACGGCGAGCCGCAAATGCCACCGACAGCCGTGGTAACGATTAGGTGACAATCGGTTAACCCGACGGTATATCCTGGGACACGGCACAGTCTATAACAGTCATATTTTTTTCTCCCAGCGAAAATACGATTCTCGAAAGCATAAATTAATTTTTTTCTAATCAGCTAAGGTGGATAAGTGGCGAAAGTACTCAAGGCGTCAGTCGTATATCCACGCACTGAATAAAACTAGGAGAAATAAGACACAATTGTAATGTATAGAATACTCTTTAACTTTCTTTCTGCGCGAGTGCCATCCCCGTTGACACGTTACTTTAACTGCGCCATTGACAATTTATATTGCCGATGATTATGACACATGAGATTGTATAGAGAAAGTATCACGTCTTCCGTCCGTGGAAATCCAATAAAGCAAACAAGATGACGCAACCGAGGATCGCGACATCGTTGTACACCGCAGAAAATAAATTCTTACGTAATAAATATTACAAATACCATATTTCGTAATAACGTCGCACTTGCTAATTTTTACTATCATAAATCTCTAAATTTACGCATAATCGATGGAAAGAAATACACAAGCACTCGATGCACCTGCGGTGATAATCAGTTAAGAGACGCGCGAATCTTTAATGGAATCTAATAACGTCTCTCTAATTGTAAGAATGATCGTGTCGATTCGTTTACGAAAACCTTTGACCCGTAAATCTTAAGCGTGATTCAAAGGAGTGATAAAAATGTGCATCTGTACAAAGAATGCCCGGAAAAATTGCAATTAAGAATTACTAAACACAGATTAGTCCGATGACGAAATGAGGCAGACAGATTAGGATTTCTTCCGATCGAATGGATAAAATGGAAGCAAGGTCCAACCTAGGCTGCGCGAGTCTAGTGTTAAACGCGAAATTAATAGCCGACACATCGCCGGCGGTGTAAGCAGAATAAAAATGAGCATCAGAACAAAGATCACGCTCGTCCGACGTGCGCGGGACGGGGAAGGCGGGCATTACGCAATGCACGCGGCACGAGGTCGTGTCTGCACCCTGACCAAGCAGAAGTGGCTTAGCCATCTCGCGCGAGACGGTCGAGAAAAACGCCGCGCGAGATGAACGAAACGCCTAAGCGCTGAGCAGCGCGCGATGCGAGCGGAAAAAGGAAAGAGGCGAAGAAACTTGGCGAGAGCCATACATTTGCCGCGCCATTAGTGCCAGGCCGGGGCGCTAGCCATCGCCATTAAGTAGAGAGAAATTGATCGATATTGCAGCAACCGGCCGTAATAACGCAGCACCTAGTAGGTAATAATTAATCGCGGCCGCGCTGGCATAAAGGCTGTTTCCATATCAATCTTTCGCGTTGACGTGTTGCCGGAAACAGAAGCCCGACGAAAAAGCGCGGGAAAGAGAGGGAAGAGGGACGGCGATAAAACGGCCGATTATAAAGACGACGAAGAAACTTCATTGGATTGCACGTCGTGGAAAAACCCGCGCGGTCCAGCCGAGGTATCGCTATATCGTTGACACTCAATTGGCTCATGCATTTCAGCGAGGAACGTCACGCCGAGATAACCGCAATCGTTTCTCCTCCGTTTCACGAAATCTACAGCTCGTGTATTTCACTTAATGTTGTGTCAAACTAATTGTCATTTAGCCAATTCATTTAAACACTTTATAACATAGAGAAAGCTTGAAAAATGTTGTTCCAGTCTCCTTCTGCTCTCTAAATAATTGATTTGCTGAAGAAAATTGGCCTCTTCCCCGTATTATCGCAAAGCAACTAGGAGTCGCGAAAAAGTGATCAAAGGGGAAAGGGACAGGAAGACAGATATGACGGAACTATCGATTAGCCCTGTCCGAAGCGACTGGGCAGGTCGGCCACCGTTTTGCCGCTCCGGCCGGCGCGGTGGTGACCGGCTCGTGATTACGCGAACGCACGGGCGGAACCCCCTCGGCAAACAAATGACGAGCCATAAATACGTTGGCACCGAAGGTGCTAGGTAGGAGTGTCCGATATTAATAAGCGGTCATTAGGAGATACGGTCTCGGGGCTATGGACAATGGCGAGGGGCGGGCGCGAAAGCGCCCGCGAAGAGAATAGGCGCTGTAAATCTCGGGGACCGGCTCTCGAAGAAATCGCTCGGCGCGCTTCCCACGTGACGTTCCCGCACATTTTCCACGCCGATCTCTCGACGCGTTTCTACACCCGCCGGATTCCGGATTAGCGCGTTCGTGCGTGTCCCGAAAAACCGGCTTTGTTCCTTCGGTATCGAATTCAGCCGAGACGAACCGACGACGAGTCCCTCTCCAGGGCGGTTGGAAAGCGGTAGAACGCTGCTTGGCTGTCTAATGAACGTTTCCGAGACAATGCGGCAAAAACGATAGCGAAATAGGTCAGGGCGCTGTTAGAGCGGAATCAGTGACGCGGGTCGATCGTTAAGATAATTGAGTTGTTGACACGATTCAAGATCACTGTACAAAAAGTGTGCTTCAATTTTTCAAACAATGTTATGCAACTCAATTCTAATAACTGAATATTACTGAATAATATGTTTTCACAATGACACAAAAAAAACACGACGATGCAAAATTAAAGTCGCGAAACTTATTGGTATACATATATGTGCGATCGTAGTCAGAAAGGTCGTCCGATCGTTTGCGATAAGATTTTGAACGCAGTCTATCATATCAGAAATTATAGTTTCTGTTCACGAAATATTTGTACACTGAGAAAACTTTCCATCGGATAAACCAATTAAATAGTGTTTTCGATGGTTAATTTTTCCGATTAAATTATAAATACATCCGATGAAATTTACCCGATGAAATGCAGTTACCGATAAAATTTGATTGAAAGCCGATCATATTTTTCATCCGTTTATCCGATGGAAATTTTTCTCAGATGTACATAAAGTAAAACATAAAAAATGTACAATCTCTTTTAAGAAACCTTTACAATCTTCTTCTTTTTCTGACGGATAAATCAGTTACGTACATTAATTCTTTCAGAGTTACGAAAGATTAATCGACGTTATTCTTTAGATTATAAGTTGTCTGCCAAGGCACACCAAACAGATTGCGACTCATTCTTAATCGAAAGCGGAGAACAAGTTGATATTTAATTTCAGATTCAATTTGCGAGCTCGTAGCCGAATGTGTAGACTGCGAAATGTCGCGACCATCTTAGCGCTATTCTCAAACGTCGATTAATATACCAAGGGAGCTTGCTGAATTCGCGACTGCGACTCGACGAGAATAGTTTGTCGGCAGGACATCGATCCGAAGCGGCGGGAACGCGCAGCACGCAACTTTCTTAGGCTCCGCGAGGTACAACTCGATCCATCCACTCATCGGAATGGGGTTGGGGTGACGGGACGAGGTAGAAGGGAACGAGCTGGCTTTGCGGAGGCACTTGGAAACTCAAAGGACGAGAGGCGCCCCGACCGAATCCCGAAGTCGATTATTAATTACCGGCGCAATGCGTTATAATTAGCCGACGTGTAATCAGGTTGTTGAACGGCGTGGATATCCGTCTGGTGGTTATACATAACGATCCCCTCGATGGCAATTCATTAAGGTTGCATTACGCGGCCACGCCCTGATCGCGCATAATCATCGCGCCACCTAATCGCCGATCATTGTATCGCACCTCAAGAGAGAAAGGCACAATCTCGTCCGAGAAATTGTTTCCCGGCCATTACAATTAACAAAGAAAGAAACTGTAATTCAATTAGAGACTGCTCCATCCATATTTAAATAGAGGAATTGATTATTAAAAATCTATAATACATCTAATTTGTAAAAGTGACCATTCCCTGCAGCCGCGATATTTCTCCCATTGAGCAAGCGATATATGTATGTGTAAAAAAAAAGTTGAAAATATAAAATATAAATCTAAATTACAAAAATATATTTCAGGAAACAATTATAGAAAGAGCAGTAGTGCTTGATGCCCAGTTAGTACTCTATCAACTGACAATTACTGACACTTTTATGATAGTCTAAAATTAATGAAGCATAATAAAAGATTAAGGCTAACGAAATTTCGCATTGCAACGAAAAATCAATATTTAAAAAACGATAGATTCTTTTCTACTGTTTTATGTTTCACTTCGTACTGAGACATGAAGTAAAAAATAATACATTTTATTCTCAAAAGTCATTGAATTTTTGTTTAGCTTTTTAACGACTTAGACCATTAAGGCGAAAATATTCGCAATCTTGGACGAAGCGGCACGCCTCGCGACGTCCTGCATTGTTTTCGGTATGTAGTGGTGTTCAGCTCTCCACGTGCCATCGTGAATTGGTAATCCTGGGAGCACTTAGCGAGCGAGCCAATCCTCGCGCTGATTAGTAATATTGTGGCCTGATGAACCGAGGGCCCAAGTTGTCGGGCGAGTAGGAGATGAGTCCGTAACCTCGTTACCAACCCGCGGGCGATACGACTACCCCAACTACAACGCGAGGATGCGGTCTCGTAAGTTGGGAAGCGACAGGAGCGCGGGACGGAGAGAGAAGGAAGACGGTGGCGAGATAGAGCGACGTGGACAGAAAGGGAGGTAGGGGCGAGCGAAACGTAGATGGATAGATAGATGGGTATACCGAAGGGAGGGACAGAGAGATAAATAGATGGATAGATAGGTGGATAGAGAGAAAGAGGCGGTGAGAGTCTCCATCGGCCCCCGGTGACGAGGGATCGGAATATATCATTGAATTAATAACCAGTTGCACCGCGTCCCGGACTTCGCGGCTCAAGTCCTAATAGCCAGACGAGAGAAAGAAAGAGAGAGAGAGAGAGGGAGAGAGAAAGAGCGAGTCATCGCTCCGACAACGAAAGAAACTTTTATGACTTGCGGATGATTGAAATAAATTAATCGCCGCCGGTGGTCGCCTCGGTGTGCGTGCGCTAACTGGCAACTATTTACGCCGATCGAGCGCGCCTTGTTACAGGGATTGACGCAACAATACTCTCCTTCTCAGTTTAATATCTTTGGGAATCTGACGGTAGTCTCCTTCATTAATCCAACCGAGTTATTGTCTCTTCTATATGCAACGAGCAGAGCTATTCATGCGGAATCGAAAAGTGTAGTAGCCAGCAAGTAATTTGTATCACACATTAATGAAACGCTTAACTTTTATACGCATTAATATATTTGTGTCTACACACACATGCTCCTATCTTTGGCGTCATTTTTATTTATCCGATTTAAAGCTTTTAAAATGTATATCGCAACCGCTTGATGAATAATTCCTAAAAATAAGCTTTTAATCGCCGGTCAACAGATTTATCTATGCATCCACATGATCGAGCTCGTTGTCTCGGATCTTTCGACCGAGAATTGTTAGGTCGATACTTACGGACACCCGGTGCACAACTTCGACCCCCATTGTTCGCGGAAACTTGGAGAGCCGGGGCGCGAGAGTTTGCGGTCGACGCGCGCGTGAAAATCGATCTGGCGATCGGAAAGTAATGACTGGTGGTGCGATTTAATGATCGCGTGCGACCGGATGCGAGGCACACCGGCGGGACCGGCGCAGAAAGATGACGGCCACAAGGGGTTGCGATTTACGACGCACCACTCCGCTTACGGAGTCGTAGAAAACGCCGGGAGAGCGAGTTGGCCGTCGGTGTGGGGTGAGCCGCGACAATGCTCTAATCAAATGTCATGAATCGGCGCCATTATGCGCATCTGCGGCGTGAATTTATAAATATGCCTGGAGGCGGCCGCCTTTCGCCTCCCCCGTGAATACTGCGGCGTGGGCTCCAATGGCAACCTTTAATTTGGCGATCTGCCGAGGTTCGAACGATATGCCGCGATTTATATTGTACGGTCGGAGTGTCTTTCAACCGCTCAATTCTCGAAGAAATTCCACTGTATATCAACGACGAATTTTAATCAAGCTATGAAATTATATAGTAAAAAATGGGCATCGGTGTATTGAAAGGATTGTGGAGGAAATTTTACTCAATTAATGCAATTGCTCAGAGCAGAATTCGACTGTGGCGATACATCTTTACGGATTGTGTCCTCATAAAGCAATATTTTTCAAAAATAAGTCATTAAAAACGCTATTCTTCAGAAAGACCCAAGTTTGATTATATTGTAACAAAAATTGTTGCCTTATTACGATAAAAATTGCGAGATATTTATAACAAAAACTACGCTTTAACGATCCTTTTGAGGATCTTTGTAGCAACTGTTTGACAATGCGAAACTGCAGCGCGTGAATGCGCGTTCAAATTGTAGGACCGAACTCTTTCTCCTGTTGGATAACAGATACGCACATACGTGACGCCTGGCGTCGACGACTGCGACGAGACCGTAATCCACAAAAAGTTAAAAACACTCGTTGCAGCAACGGACGGAGGTAGAGAAAGTGTGCGGAATTTAAAAAATTCAAAAACGCCGCACACAGCGCAACTTTTCGCTTTTGTGGCTGCGCACGGTAAAAATAATATCTCGTTTAATCCGAGAAGTGCGAATCCCGTTGAAGAATACGTCCAGCATGGAGCACAGAGTATGTCGGTTATCCGGAGCTTGATACGCATGGATTTTTACCCGCACAGAGAGGGAGAAAGAGAGAGAGAGAGAGAGGGAAAAGTATAGAAAAAAATGAACATATTATAAATCCGTCTCAGACGAAGGAGACGTGAAGCCTAATATCAAAATCTTGTCATCGCGCTTTTCATCCAGTGCACTCAAAAGATTGTATGTTTGTAACAAAAGCAGCGACGAAAAGGAACACGATGCACACGCAATTAACATTCTGACATTCGCTGCCCGAACGAAAGAAGGTCATTACGGACTCCTGCAGCTCGCGAGGCGCATAAATCCGCGCATATTGCGTGCAGAAGAAGAGCTTACTCGCGATTTTTTGTCCCACTCTGTGGATATATCGGTGGGACCCCGCGACCCCTGGCGATAACCCAAAAGTCAAGGGCGCTCGATCAGCTCTCGAGACTTTTCGATAATGGTTCGAAACGCGAGGAGGAAGGAGAAGTTGAGATTTCATCATAAATATGCAAACAGCCACCGGACTCCGCGATACGCGTAATCTTGTAAATAATTAATTGTGAGTAAATAATCGCTTAGCTTACAATCGTTTCGCTTACAATCGTTTAATTATAAGTAAATAATGGATTTTCCGCTTAAGACAGATATTCCCGTTGCTCACTTCCTCGCATAAGTCAAGATATTCTGCCACGTACATTTCTAAGAATAGATATGTCGTTTCAATAACAAATAAATATCGTTAAATTTAAAGATTAAATTTTTTTTCACAAAAAAGTTGTTAAAATTAAAGGATAAAACCTTACCCTCAAAACGATTCTTATTAAATGTGTACATTTCCCGAAGAAAGACAGCGCCATGATAGAAAAATGAAGATACAGTTTTGTAACGAGAAAAATACTACTAAAAAAATTTAAGGGATTTATTTATATCTAGATGTAACTCTATTTAAAAGAAGAAAAGTATTTGATCGCGCGGATGTGTTTTCTAGCGGATTTCAACTTTCATATTTATCATGCTTTCAAATCAATCGTATCGATAAAAGCGCACATGTTCGCAATTAGCTCGAAACGACGTAGAAATCCTATATTTTAACGACTTTCAGTAATTGTCGTTAAAGCGAAAGGTTAAAGTATTCAGTCGCAAATACAGGTTCATCCTGGTCTGGCGCAACAAAGGGCACGAGACACACACACACAATGAGAGAGACGGATAGCGAGAGGGGGAAATAAAAAAAATTCTCGTGGGTATAGAGTGCGTGTACGCGTCGAGATACATATTCCGTTTTCACGAAGGCCTCGACCGAGTCCAAATACGAGGCGCACTTTTTGAACGCGGACCACCCGTTGCATTACCGGCTTTGTGGTCGCATGCTCTTTTGATCTACCCCCATAATTAATCCACAGAGGTAACCGGAGACGCGTATGGGCGCACGGGGATCTACGGGGGCGGCTCATTCACCGACCGGGACTCCGGGCCGAGTTATTGAAAGGATATCGGATGAGAGGGAGAGAGGCCGCGGGGAGAAAAAAAGAAGGAGAGCGGGCCGCTGATTAACATTTTAATCAGGAGCGAGTCACGTGCCGTGCGTTTTGTATCTCTAACCGTAATGATCTTCCGCGACAATGCGGTAGCGAGCACAAAGTTTCAAATGTCAAATAATAACGCGCGTCTACCCGAGGACGGGTTATCCTTGCGGAAATTGTGTGAATTGGACGCGTTGATGTGCCCGTGCGAGTATCGGATAACAAGTAACGATGCGTACAGCACTAAGACGTGTAAGGCTACAAGAACATGCTGATAAGCTTTCGTGAGATAGAGCATGAGGCGATATGCGTATCAATGACGAAGTTTAATATTTTTCAAAGTCAGTCTGCCAAGAAGTGCGATTAGAGCGAGAGCTTATCTGGAATTATTTTTAGAAAATATTTTAAAAATTAGAAAATATTCTCCCCGCTCACGGATACTTCTCTGCAGTTTGCTAAAGACAAAACTGCACTACGAGATATAATTCCTAAATATAATATATTGAAATGAATCGAGAAGCGATATAGGCTTAAGAAAGCTATAAAAATTTTATCGAAAGCCAGAAAGAAAACGCCGTTGTCAGAACAAACAAATTGCTACACTTTTTATTACATCGGCATACGCGCGCGAGCACCATTTTATCAAAGTTGTTTTATTAGATAAATTATATACTGCGCAGAATAAAACTTTACATCGTTCCAACATTTCACTTATAAAACCCGCCGATCTTGAAAACTCATCCATATGCACGTAACAAATTATCTTTTCGCCGGTTGCGACATTCGGCACACGTATCTCGCTGATTTTATAAACATGATCTTTCCTGATTAAACGATCGCCAGCGACCCGGCCAGCGTATACCGCTGGATTAGATCGGATCACCTGTCGCTGGGAGGGAACGGCATTAAAAAAATTCACATCTGACCTGATCCGACGAACGAAGGCGCGCCGGTCGACCAGTAATTATCGTCTGGAATCGAGAATCGCGCAGCGGTCGGTCCAGACGGGAGGGACTCGCGAGGCGAGTAATCGGGGTCGCCTATGTCCGTGGCAGCGGCGACGACGACGGCGACGACGACGACAGGCGTCAGCATTTGCATCCGTAACAGCTGCAGCGAAACAGTAACTCGACGATTTTTACGACGAGGGTCGAAGTTCGCGCGTTACCTCTGCCGTAAGCTAATCGCCGCCGATGGCCGGTGCTGCGCGCATTGTCGTCGCCGATAAGCATACGCGGATATACGCCGAATTAGCATAGGCCACGCACATGCGTATTTATTTGCTCATTAACGCCGGCTGACCTCATCCTCGCGGAGAAAAAGATGAGGGAGGAGGGGGAGGGCAGAAAGAAGAAAAGGCGTGCTCGAGAAAACGTACAGAAGAATGGAACGGGATACACCGCGCGTATTAAACTACCTCCGTTCCACGTCTCTTAAATCTTGAATCCTATATATGCTTTATATACTTAATTTGCAGATTACTTGCTCTATTACATGCGAAACCTAAAGGTGTCTCCAACGAGGATTTAACTAACGCGATGCCCGATTTAAAGCCGGTCCAGCGGGCAGAAATTATTTATTTCAATTACACTGATCTCGTTGTGATGTAGCATCATTTTTCTTTCCGCGCTCGCTAAGGACATTTGACTTTCCATATTTTCTATACATTCTTTTCTCTTTAAAAAATTCTGCATTCTCTTTCGTACACTTCTAATTTCTTCCTCTACATTTACCCACATTCTGTAATACACGAGATCATTATTCATTATTAAAGTTTATCCGCATCGAGATAATTAATCCGATTGCGCCACTTGCGAATCGTGATAATACATACTTAAAAAACGAGAGAGAAATATACACGCGCAACGAATTCCGATGAGTCCTCGCGACGCCTCACGGAGGCCGGGCATGCAAATAACGCTCGTAATGAACTCGACCGAGGATGACCGACGTCCTGCGAGTCGCCGCCGCCGTCGTCGTCGCCGAGAGTTTTATAAATCGTTATTCAAGCGAGCCGCGCGCGACCACGTTAAACACCACGTTCTCGGTCCGCGTCTCCGCGCGTTTGCGTGCGCGCGAGCGCATCGAGGATGCGACTCTATTATCCGGAGTGCCGTGTCGTTGTGCAACGGGGAGGAAAGGTCGCGTATTCATTCGTTGCGACGAGATGCATAGCGAGTTTCGCGCGGGGAGAAAAATCGCGGCCGACCGCTCAATGGCCATCTCAATGGTCCCGCCAGGTGGTTTATGGAGCCCGGAGCGGAAAATAGGTGTCGCGTCTATCAAGCGGCGCGGAAAAATCCGCGCTGTTCTCTCCCGTCGCGTGCTCGGTGCGCCTGCCAGTTGACCCCTCGACGCGCAGTACACTTCCAATTTACGACGGGCATTTGAATTTGAATTGAACGCGCGAGTAGGCGGACGCGGCATTGTTCTTCCGCTTCCCGGTCTAATTATAGGATTGATAAAATTCAGCCCTGATCCTTATCAAGTTGAAACTCTAAGAAGAGTATAAGAATAATAAAGAGGGAAAAGAATGCCTACGCCATTGTATTGTTATCAATTGTGTTTTATGAATATTCCCGAGTAGAGTATTTGGTCTTGGAATGGGCCTCAATTATTCTACTGTCTTCATTTGGATCTCGGAGTCGATTTGAAACTTCACTTTGAGGCCCAGATGCGTAAAAAAATGTTTAAGGGGTCATTCCACTTTAACGGCCCAAAAACTATGCTTATCTTTAACCATTTTTTTCACAGTAAATACACCATACAATGAAATAAACCTTTTTGGGATTTATTAGGGCACTCTTAAATAACACCAAAAAATGTTTGTCATAATTTAAACAAGTTTTTAATTAAGCGTTTTCTACACCGTTCGAATGGCGTGTCAAAAAAGATACAAGTCCGCTGCATTGATGACTTTCATCAGGCAAGCCTGAATGATAAAAGTCATCGACGCAGCGGACTTGCATCTTTTTTGTGAAAAAAATTGTTGAAGATAAGCATAGTTTTTAGGCCGTTAAAGTGGAATGACCCCTCAACCATATAACCAAGCAAAACCAGTAACCAAGCATTACTAATGTTTAAGATGTGTCTTTTAATATTATGTCGCGTTTAGTCGTTTCGGTAATCAATTCGCTTTACGTGCAAGCTACTCATCGAGGCTGCTCTCGGGATCTTTCTGTAATGTTCCGCGATACGAAACGGGGTCTTACGAGGAGTGAAGGAACATATGACAGCAAGGACTCCGATTTCAAGTTCGGAGTACGCTCGTAACGTGGTCGCCACCACGTGTTTCTGCCGTTATCGCCGACTAATAAATCGATCCAAGACAGTTCCAAATCTCGCTGACACTTGAAGGAAAAAAAACATCTGCCGATGTCAATGCTCTTGGCATTGGTATCTAAAACTCTGTGCTGCTACGTGTTTGCGTCGCGTATCGAGTACTGAGACAGTAGATGCGCGTCAGGAATAGACACTCGTGCCGTTCTTATTACGATTATTTTCGCGAAAAGGCAGATTGCGTATCTAATATTGCTTAATTAAAATATTAGTTTAATTAGAAAGAGCTCCGAAAGAAATACCTAGACTTGGAGTCGATCAAATATTAATTTTTATCGAATACCTACGAGCTGATCGAATTGTAATTGATCTTCGAGTAATGTCAACGCAACGCCGAACGAGCACGTTGTTTAATTCAATTGCAAGAAAAATTGAGGAAAAGGAAACGTACGAAGAGAGAGAGAGAAAATCAGATCAGAGACATCCCCGTTTTTATCCTCGTCTCTTCACTTCGTAAGAACCGAGGTCTCATCGAGTGATTTGAGCCGAATTCGAGAAGAGGCTACTCTAGAGCGAAACAGTAGTCGCGGAGGGCGAGAGAGGTAGAGAGAGACGGGAAGGCGGAGAGGGACGCGAGAGAGAAAGAGAGAGACAGAAATCCCGCTTAAAATAGGGAGCAATAAATTGTCCACTATCTTCGCCGGGTTAAACACATTAAAGCGTCTTGAGATAAGGCGGCCTGGCGGCCCGTTTGTTCGCTGGGTTGCCGGCATGAAGGACTGCGGAGTGCGGCGTGTTATCCGCGCCGCGAAAAGAGAGGCACCCGGCACGCAGAAGCGAGATGAAGGGAGCGCCGGTGAGGACCCTCGCTATTATTCTTGCCACCGAGCGGTTGGCGTGTGTACCCTTGCGCGCGTTCTGCCACGGGGACTCTAAGCACGCCACCACCGCGGTGGCCATAGAGCGCGCGTCTTCTAACACGCCGGTCGACCCGGCAGCGTATATCGGCCATGATTTCAAGGCATGCGCTGTGAGGGACGCCACCAGATGAGCGGGAAGCATCCCTCTGCGAGAGAGCACTTCTGGTGCTCGAACCCGAGGAGAACGTCGCCGCTATAATCGTTTCGAGTCTCGCGCGGCAAATGCCGGCGGACATTCGTCCTAATCGAAACGACTTTGAAAATTAACAGAGAGTCGAGTAATTCGTTGGAAAGATACGTCATTATCTTATTGTTAGTTCGATCCTACAATAGCGTATTTCAACTAAAGATACATTTGAGAATTCTCCAAATTTCTCAACTTTCGCGATTAATTTTCTTTTTCTTACGTGTTTGAGAGAAAAATCAAATTACGATTAAAGTGTTAAAAATGTTCAGTTTGGAGAAAGAATAAGACAAATGCTGGAAATATCAATTGTGAACGATACACCAATAATTTCAAACGTTTGAAATATTTTGTTTGCTTAGTAAACAAATATTAATTAATCTAATCGTAACG
This sequence comes from Vollenhovia emeryi, assembly GCF_000949405.1. Taxonomy (NCBI): domain Eukaryota; kingdom Metazoa; phylum Arthropoda; class Insecta; order Hymenoptera; family Formicidae; genus Vollenhovia; species Vollenhovia emeryi. The sequence continues at coordinate 1,701,872 of NW_011967213.1, read as the reverse complement.
AGTAAGTCTTTATATAATATCAATAAATATTAATTCACGACATTAACAATGACAAAATTAATATTACAATATATTCTCCCACTTTTAATCGCCATTAGAAAGCTCGAGAGATATCAATTCTCCTACAATGCACCTGCCTTCTCGGCGCGCATTTCGACAAACTCGGAACAAAACGCGAAGAAAAATCGCGCAAGCTGCGCACGGCAGCATTTTTCTGCGCGTTCCGAAGGGTTAAATTTAAGTTCGCGCGGATAATGCGGGCGACAGACGGCGCCGTTTTGAGTTGAAAACGGGGAGGGGTGAACGGGCGCGAGGAGGCACCGCGCGCCCGGTGTCTCTCACGAATTCGCAATTACTCCGCAATTAAGAAGCGATTATTTTGCATAGACGAAGACGACGCCCGGCGTCGACGCCGAGCTGCGCCGCGCCACGCCGCGTGTCACCAAGAACTTACGCCCGAATAATATTTTAACGAGCCTCGTAATCCGATTCCCGCGCGCCAGGAACCTTCCTCCCTTCCGCCCGATCTCGTGGCGGCGAGGGTGAGAGGAAAAAGGTACTTTGCATATTCGCCACCCCTTCCCCTCTCCTAATGTCGTCCTCGAGACGATTAGCGGCGGGATCTAGAAGGAAGGAAAGGACATTACATCCGGCGCGATGTATCGCGCTCGCTACGATCGCACGTATTGAAAGTCGAGAAAGTTGTGAATTCTTCGAGCAATGCGATCGCGAGGCAGAGCTATTTGTATCGGCCACTTTGAATAGCGGACCGTGCGGCAGTTGATTTAATTTTATGGTCTGCTATTAAGAAATAATGATGACAATTCCGCAGCTTGACTTCAACGGAGGAAAATTAATTTTCTTCTTTACTGTTCGTCTTGACGCCTCTCGACGCCGTTATCGCGATAGCTCGTGGACTTCAAAGCTACGAGCAACATTGCTTCCTGGTATTTCAGTCGCTGCGCCTGTGTCGTAATGACAGCGTTCCCTTTTTCCCCGAGTAGAGTCTTTAAATCGGTTCTCGGTAGTCGTATTGAGTCTGAACTATTTCTTTTCGCGCCTTCCTTTGCTCTGTCAGCGACACGATTGCCTTAATGTACTTAGCAATCATAAATTTTCGCATAACATTTGTGAGGATGTAATTATTTAAGCAAAGTCATTAAGAAGACACGAATACACCCAGAAAAAAAGTTTGTTTGAAATCAAATAATTTCCTCTGACCCTACTAGACTTTCATTTATTTTCAAAGAAATTATTTCTTTACCTTAACCAAAATTTTATGTGACTGAGACTGGAAGTTCGAAGAGAATTTATATCTATTCCTTCAAATCTAGCAAATGTTTTAGAAGTACTTGAATATAAATTTAATAAATTCAAAGAAATATGATTTCAACGTATCTCATTTGCTTAACCTAGCTACATCTTTTTTTGGGTGTACTTTAGTATTTTTCAAAAGCTCTTTCAAAAGTAAAATTCTAACCATTGAAAAATTCGATAATAATTTGCGTTGATCTATTAATTAAGATACTGTGCATATATGCAACTAAAATTCCGTTAGAATAAAAATAGAAAACTCTCCGCATAATATGAAGAATTCTGTTGTGCGCTAATAGAGATTGTAAGCATTGAGATATATAAGTATATATAAAATAAAGATTAAAAGAGACTTATTACTGTTAAATAATCAATAATAAAACTAGAGACGCAGTAGCGCGTGTAGTAAACAATTTACATCACAGATTTAGGACTCAAGAGCGAACTTGTAAAAGAAACCGTTGGACGCAAGATAGTGCAAGGCAATCGGATCGGGTAGGTGGAATCCTCCCGCGAGATTCGATACGTTAGAGAATCGAGAGGAAGACGAATCAATTTCACGAGCAAAACACGTACGACGGTTACGAGCAGTTGCAAACGTGACTCGTGACGCGTGCGTGACAGATATGGAGCAACTGTGTTACGCCGAGCGCACGCATACGAATGCACATCGAATGCACCCGGAGTCCATTAATTAACGGTAATAAACCGCGTAAACTGCACGAATAATATCCCTGCTGCGCTACCCGTTCCTTACTCGCGTTCTAATTGCCTTTAGACGGTTTAAGTGCCTTCTTTTTCTTATCACGATTAAAAGAGCGAAATCTCAATGTGGATCCAGTCTGTGTTTGCTTCGCTCATTTAGAGCAATTGAGTCGAATTTTTAGTCATATTCCACATAGTCTTGACGGTGACATATTCTTACTTAAAACAGTAAGTTTTACACATAAGATTACTTGTCTGTTACCTTCGTATCTCCGTTTTATATTTTTCTTCTGCCTATTTCTTCTTTCCGATAAGATTACGGAAATATTTTATATAGGTAGTAAATTGATATATGCTTGCAAGATTATGATTGCACACGAGTTTCGCAATTAGATGTAAACTTTTATGAAATCGCGTGCGTTGCATTCTATTCCAGAAAAGTTTCCACTCGACGAGGATGCTCATCAATCAACTTCTGCTGGTCTAAACACAGAACAGATCTACATTCGCTATTCGAGTTCTTAAGATCCAAATTTACGCTGCATCTTTATCGTTTAAAATCCGCATAACAATTTTTCCTAAAACTATCATGTATTATTTGTTTGTATTAAATGTAAAGTATATTTTAAAAGGCTTAGTCTTATATAAAAAATTGAAAGTAACAACGATGGCAAACGATAAAAAATTGTAGCATAAGCACACTAATAATATAATACATTTCTGGAATGCATTCTATTATAAATAAAAGTGTACAAAAAGACTTTGTTCTATCTCATTACTTCAGTCTCACTAACCGAGAAGCTTAAGTTCGTAATTTCTAATGTTGTAAGGAGATATAGCCGCCGTTAATGGGTTAATATATACATATATATGTATATATATAGTCACTTGTGTGATTTATACGGAACCTCACAACGAAACGAGTTTTTACATTACCAGACACAATAGTCTCCTCACGTCGCACGTAACACCGGGCAGTTATATCGTTGCGAACAAAGTGAGCCCGCCAGTCTCGCCATCCATTCAAGCCCTCCCTCGCAAAGGACGCACGGCGAGTAACTTTACAAAGGGACAGAAAGAAACGGTCGGGGCCGAGGTAGATGAGCCACAGAGTTATCTCGGCGATTCGGTAATATCGCGACGGTCGACAAATTAGCGTTAATCCCGGGTCGTTAGCAAGATCGATGCCTGGATTTCACTTAAGGGCAACCGGGGGAGCGGTTGGAGGGAGCGAATCGTTGTCATTGCCGTTGTCGTCCTGGTCGTAATGAAGTGAGTCGACGAATGACCGGCCGATATAACTCTCGGACCAGAACAAAATGTATATATATGTATTCCAGGAGACGAGCAGGAGAGAGATTCGAGGGACCGAGGATGACGAGAGAGGGAGAAAGGTAGCTGACAACCAGTGAGTTGGAGCACCCTATACGATGACCGCGGATCAATCTACCCTTGGTTCTCTTCTTCTCCTCCCTCTTCTCATCCCCGTCCTCATCTTCACGCGCGGTCCAAGGCTACAACCCCAGAGTCCGGTCCCGCCGGATTATCGACTATCGAGGGTCGCCGGATATATTCCGACGACGACTTTTCCGGTCGAATTTCAATGCATCTTTCTTTCTCTCTTTCTCGCTATCTTATTCTTTCCCTACTAGATACGAACGCGATCACATTGTTTGGCACTCCGAGATTCTTTCTGAGAAACATTAACATCTACCATACTTGAAGAGCTTGATTATGTGACAATCACTCTTCTAGTAGTCTTTAAAAACAAAATCACTACAAGATTTTATTATTGTAGTTGAATTTGTCTAAAATATCTTTGTACATAGTATTTTCAATATTATCACACATATCTAATCCGCAAATAGTAATCCAGATGAGAAGACAAAATTAAACTAATTCATGTCCTAATATTAAACATAAACATAAAAATACTAAGCTCTCAGATTGTATTCTCTCAAGTGTTTCACGGTGTCAAAGATTAGAAATCTTATAACACAGTTAGCAAAAGTAAAAAAAACATATCGCAACGGAATTTCCGCGATGACGGGATTTACGTTCTTTGAAATATGAAGCACGATCATGTTAAAAAATTGTGCGAACCGTGGCAAATATATCATACGATCTAATTAATAGACCCAATTACCCTTGGTACGCGTCGAAACTCGGAATGTCGCAGGTGTGATACTTTTAGTAACAAAACGACCGACCTGGGAATGTCAAAAAGAAAGTCGTTTCGGCGGTAACAAAAGGCTTAGGAGCGATCTGAAAAAGAAAATGGTCGATAACGACTCGCATATAGTATCCGAGGAATGTCCGCTCGCCTCGCGGTCGCCGGTTCTGTTTTCGAGAGGGTCGTATCTCGCGGTCGTATTCTGTCGGGCCCCTCTAGCCGGGCTATCTTGATCTCGTCGAAGAGAGCACGAGCGCGTCAGTCTCGCATCTGCGGATTCGGCACGGTTCGGCCTAAAAGGAGAAGAGCGAACCGATGACACGCCGCCCCGGGACAGAATCTTCCAAGGGGTTCGGATCGGTTGCCCCCCCTCTGTTCCCCTCCAACATCGTCGCGCGCTCTTTCTCGTTTGCTTCTTCGTCTTCTTCTTGTTCCGCCTCCTCTTCTTCTTTCTTCTTTTCTCCTACCACCGTTCTTCTCCGCGCGAGCCTCGTCGCTCCGAAGAGACCTTCTTATTCGTTCGTTCGCCCTAACTTTTACGAGCGTCTTCCAGCGAGAGAGTTCCGTAATTGCCTCTTTAGCGGTATCCCTGGTACTTCTTGGTCCCGAGGAGGCATCGGGAGATAGAGTCGAGTGGCTTCTCTCTCCCGTCCTCCTACCTTCGTCTTCTATTGCCTCTGTGTGTTCCTCCTCCCCTCCTCGTCCCTTCCCTGGCCATCTCACGACCAACCTTCTCGCTTTACTTTCGTTACCGTGGTACGTCGCGAAACACGAAAAGCGATGCTGTTGCAAGAACTTTGTATCTCGTTTGACATCATTGGAGTTGTACCGCGGTGATGTGCTCGAACGGCAGTTCGCTCGCGGCGACGACGCTGATAAAATCGAGAGCGAAAGACGTTGGGGCATCGCGGAAACTTTCGACGTTCGACCTTCGAGATGACATCGATGCAATATAGGCGCGATAACTCTTCGCAAGCTTGCGTGAAAACTTGTTCAGCATATAAAAGGCGTATCAAAAAAATTAAGTACGGTCGACTGAAAGTAGGTGGTATTTTTGCTCTAAATAATATCGCAATATTTAGAGTAGAAATAAAAATGATAAAATTTGTTTTTGAATATCTAACAATGATTAAGATATAAAATATATGGTCGTATCTTTGTACGTGACTTGTATCTTTAGCGTGAACTTAAAGTCAATCAGCGGTAACCGCAGAAAGAATCAACCGTGAGAGACGTCGGACGAGTGGATACATGAAATCTCAAATCGAAGGAGGCCAGGGATCGATTTCTCCGCGCGTGAGTCAAGCGAGAAAGAGAGCGAAAGAGACGGAGGTACGACACGTGCTCGACTTTGGCATCTTGCGGTCATAATCGAGTAACACTCCACGCGTCAGCGATACGGTGCAGCATCCAGGCCGAAGGCGCCATTGCCGATAGGGGCTGGAGTGTCGGCGAGCGAGCAAAGAGGAGAAAGGGGGTGGAAGATGGCGGGTGCAAAGAGCGAGGAGTGTATGCACTTTCTCGAAGCACCCACTCGTCTCTCCACGTCGACGCGTCTCCGCCCGTCCTGCACGTTCCACTCTCGTTCTATTCCCGTGGCACCCGCGCGATGTGCTTTTAACGCTCGAGTGTCCAGGAGTTGTCCACGAGAGTCTCTCTCTTTCTTTTTCCTCCCCCCCAGTTTCATACCACTGCGAATCATAAGATACTCGCGAGTCAATCTCATCTCTCGTCGATCGTGATTTCCATTCGCAGACACAACTCTCGCTCATATGAATTTGCGCCTTCATAATCGTCCGATTTGCTCGACACTTTCACGTTATTGTAATAACGGAGATATAAAATGATTATCACTGAATGTTAAAATACGAGTAAATTAAATGAAAAAAATCATTCATGCATTATGAAATTGCGCTGATTCGATATCTTGAGATTGTCTTTAGAAATATTTCAAGTACAACGCATGGCATTGTATTATATTACAATTATATTATATCATCTTCAAAGAATTAAAGTTTTAATTAAATGACATTGGTTTACGATAAAAATTATTACATTTTTATCTCTTTCTCCGCGGGTGAATGTCTGTTTTAACAAAACTTTAAATCAAATATTAATTATTAAAAGACTTCTACCTTTAATAGCCCCATAAAGAAATGATGTTCGACCAACTGTTATTAAATTAAGAACTCTCGTATTACGTAAATAATACGAGAATCTTAAACGAGCTAACTGACTATATTGCAGATATAACAAGTAACAACAGGAATACGAAGTGTCCCTGGCAGAAATTCAAATGGCATGACAAACCGTTTGATAATGATGTATACGGCAAATAACGTCGAACGAAATATGCTTTAGGGCCTGCGAGGAGACACCAGCGAGATAATATTGTGCCATTTCCTTATACGCACGCGTCTCCAAGTGGGACGATAATATGTTGTGCAACGGCGGGCCCCGGAGCATAGAAGAGAGGTTGTCTTCATTGGCATAACAAATTTCAAGTGCCCGAGGTGAAAATTGTCAATTGTCGTGAATGTGACCGGCGTACCGCACGGCGTTTACAACTAGTTGGCTCGCATACTGCCTAAACAATCTCAATAAATCCCTTAATTTAAATGGCAAATGGTGTTTACAGCAAACCATTGTGAATTGTATGCAATTTTCACGCCAACTTCATAACAATCAAAGCCCACGATTATTGAAAGATCTTTAATTATCTCCCATGAAATTTTTCGCGAGTTTAAAATGGATCCATTTACGCTCTTCGAGAGCGACCAAACACCGATAGCGCATTATCAATTACACTTTGAGCTCTTATCGGCAATCACGAGAATGTTCCTCTCTTCCAATTAACCAATCGGCGAAAAATGGTGGAACATGTGTGGAGAGAAATGAAATGTTCGCCGATGATAATAATATAAATAAATTAATTTACAATTTAAAATTATGTTAATAGTAATGCGAAAAAGGGAAAAATTAATTAGAACAAGATCTACTAAACCAGGCCATTATTTTCGCCCAATTTTTTTCCTATTCTCCTAAAAATTACTTCAACCTGTAAAAATGACTGGCGCTATCATTTGCATCAAACTTGCCATCATAAATCGATGACGGAAGGCTCGATTCAGTTGCAGAATTGCCCGGCGCAATAAAATAAGGGCAAAAGAGCGGCTCGCACGAAGCCGCGTCCTTCTGTCGGTGTCCTAACGAGGGGAGAGAAAGGGAGAGGACGAACAGGATCGCGGAAAATATTTCTCGCGATATGGGAATACTCGAATTTATCACAAACGCACTGCGTTTTAACATTTAGCGCCTTTAAAAGGAAATTACATTCAAAGTAATATCCGCCGTGGCGCGTATTGAATTCGGCGCGTTTCATTACCATTACGTGATTTAAATTTATTATCGGCGGCGATCATCGTCGGACTTTAAAATCGTCGCGTCAATCCGGCGACGCGTATCCGACGCAACGACGCGCTTATCCGATCTTCTCTGTAATCCGCATTGATAATTATGCGTATAATTATTATTATATATCATCAATGTGATAATTTGGTTTTTGAAATTAAAAGTCCAAAAGTCCCAGTTAGATCAACCGAAGTTGATTACGGTCAGGTCTATCTTGTCATAGAATCTCAACACGAAATAAATGGTACTGTTCTGCAATAAGCTGTATGTATATTAATAATTGCTACGTAGCAATTATTTTACGTTAGTAATTTCTGCTGCCCAATGGATTTTTTAAAATCATAATTATAAAAAAAGCATATCTAACATGTAAAAATTAAGTAGATGTGCGACCAATCAGATATAACGGAACGAATAGAGGTTTTCGCACCACATGTAAAATACAAAGAATTTTGCAATAAAGTAATTAATTGGATAAGAAAAATCCCTTCTATTGCAAAATTCCTCGAAATATACGTGCGCCTCTTCTTCTTTGATGTAATCGAGACGCTACGTCGGTTCAAAAAGCTGGCTGCAGTGATCGATATACGAGAGAGGAAATTCGATATCGTTCAATCTACTCCGTTGACGTATAGTCCTCGGAAAAGGCCCCGCGTGTACCTGCTGACATCGCATATTGCGACAATGAACCGGCGATGCTCACCTGGCTTTTTCAACGAGATCGCCGAACAGTACTCTCACGTCAGGCACTCTCGCGACACCTTATACGGTTGCCGGTTTCAAGCCACTCAAGATAGTTTAAATGTATATATGTATACAGCGTCTCCTAAGAAAGTATACGTCAGCTACGGAGCGATATATTTCAGCATTACAGCCAAAATCTTTCCAAATATTTCATAAATCAGATATGAAAGGGTGAGCAAGAGTAAAATAATTAAAGATAAAACATCAAACAATACGAAAGTATCAATATTTGAAGTTACGTATAATAATTATCTTCCGAGGTCAATTTTGCTTTTTAAGATTATCGTGCACGATTTAGTTTAACCATTTCGTGACTCTACTGGAGAAGGTATAAGTTCCATTTACAAAATTTAAAATGATTCAATGACTCAACATGCATTCTATTATTGGAAAAAGCATGACATGTATCGACAAAAATTTGAGAATAAAAATCGGCCATGAAAAGAGTCAATGTTCACTTGTGGCTCGTTGTTACGTAACTTTACGTTAAAATGTTCCTGTGTCGGATCACGTTTTCGCGATCGACCAAATCCGCCGTCGATTTCTTTCCAGTTATCATCGGCTAGCACAAGTTCTTTAACAGCGTGTATCCTCCACATCTATTAATATCAGGTGTCACACGCGTCGTATCTAGTTGAAAGATAAATGAAGTACATGCAGCCGCGTTCCTAGCCGCGGTACAATATTTAGATAACTGTTCGCTTCACGACTGTCATGACTTACGAGCGGCCAGGAAGTCACCTACGGCCGGGATGACGTCTCCAAGACGATTCTCGCGATGGCGAAAAGGCGTAACAGTGCGCGGCGAGATCGTAGATCGCGTTGCTCTCTTGGCTCTTTCATCGAGACGCGACGAACTCGCGCGGTTGTCCCGCGCGGCCGTTTTCTCTCTGCGTTTCCGGCAACGCGCGGCAACGCGCGGCGTTCCGGACCGATAAATAAGCGCTGAATAGTCTCCGCTTCGGCCGCGAAGGATAGGCGCCTTTCTCCGCGAGATATGATTGATCGTGCATCGGTCTTTCGCGTGCGTACGCGCGCGCGAGAGCGCTCTTTCTCTCTCGCAGATAACGCATGCCCGGTAATATTATTATATTCCCGACGTGTGCGTGTATGTATGTGTACATACGGCGGCGGTGATTCCGCGACGACGACTATCGACAGACATTTTGAATCGGTCGCTGCCTGGCTGGAAAGCACCGCAACATAATAAGCCTATTGTAAGGAGTTCGATCCACGCGCCGCGCGGACAATCCTTTTCCTCTCCGCCTGCTCGGCGCCGCGCCGCGCCGCGCCGCGTCGCGTCGCGCGGGGAAGTCGATCATGTTCAAGATACAAGCAAACTCGACCGCGAGGAAGAATGCTCGGCCATCAGTTTAAATCGATCTTTCAGTTTTCCACGATAGCGAGAGGACACGCGATCGCGATCACCGCTCCAGATCTGGACGATCCAGAGAAGGAGCGAATGCTTCGATAATCACCAGGTGATTTCAGCTTCCGCCCCGGATGACCTCGCGAGACTCCGTCCCCTAGACCGTATTGCGGTAAATACGTTATGATATTGGCCCGACGATGCTCTCAGATCGGACGGATCGATCTGCCGGCGGGAAGATAAGGAAAAGACAATAAGAACGATCGAGGGCGGATATACGCGACAGCGTGGTCGCGAGGGGTGCCATGGAGCGGCGACGGGGCGCGAGGGGAAGGAACGCGGACAGGGAGCTCGTAACCGTGCCGCAGCTATTTCTGAATCTTTAGTCGGTTTACAAGTAGCGGGGTCACGGGCTGCCCCATAAAGAAGCATGACTTACATTGCTGCTATGTGGGCGCGCACCACGAGAGTCTGCCATCTATCTCCAAGGCTCGCCCAACCTCCCGCCTCTGGATGCTCGTCCGTTGTTCCGCCGTTCTGTGGAAGAAAGGAAGGTGGAGGATCAGCACAAGGAGTCTGGGCTTTCGCCGTAGGAATATAAAGAAAGAGAGAGAGAGGAGAACGGTCTGGCCCCAGCCCCGGCGTAGCGTCGTCGTCGCGACCGACGCATAGATAGTAAATGACCCCGCCGATCCCTTACGCGAAATCCCCGTCGATTTACGCTACCTCCTTGGTGAATGCAATCGATTCTTTTTACGCAAAGCTGCGCTATCAATTGTAAATATGGAATAAGAATTAATGATACGCAAGTTCTCGCGTAATACGAGAAAAAAAAGATCACTACTTTTACATCTCATGCTTGACGCTAAGATAAAATTGTTTGTTACTCAGCAGAATAAATATAATGTGCGCGATATATATGGTATATAAGAGAACAAATTACATAGCTGTAATATAAAAATGAGCGAAATATTATCGGATTGGCAGATTTCTGATATCGTAATGTTAAAGCAATAGATATTTGCCTTCTATAATTTGGACACCTATGACATAAGATTTCCAAGAATGCCATGGACATCAAATATTGCAAGATAAAAGATGAGAGTAATGAAATTTGTGACACTGATTTCCGTTTGAAAAGAATATAATTTTCGGTAAAATACGGATTCGCAGTTTATTTGCTAATCGATATCTTTCAAACTCGCAGTGACTTGCAGTTCGAAGCAGTCCCCGCGAGAAGCACGGGCAAGTAAACGTGTGCGCGAAGAACGAAAGACAAATAGGCAGAGTACACGAGGAACATCTCCTCGGTCAATAGTCCAAGCTACGTGCGAGGGAAGAAACGCCTATCTCGAGTTTCGCAGCCACGCCGTCTGGGCGAGAGACAGAAAGAGAGAGAAAGAGAAAGACGAGAGGCGAAGAAAAGAGGCGCGAGGAGACAAAACAGGGATCCTCTCGTGGCGCGGACGCCGCGCGCGACTATAAGGAAGAACCTCTTAATCGGGGACCCGGACCTCTGCAGGGCACGAGGTCTTACCCTCGTGGCTCACCCAGCGACGCGGTGTATCTCGACGGGGCTGACCCCCAACCCCACCACACGCCGTCACCCACGGGCCATCATCGTCGATCACCAGCGGAAGAGGAACGCGCCTCCAGGCGCTTCTCGGTTCACTTCCCATCGGCTTTGCCCCGCATTCGTGTAATCAGCCGACGATGACCCTTTAGTGCCCAGAGCGTGTATACCCAAGGCAGCCGGACGATCGCTCGTGCGTCGCGCGACCGAACTCGTGCTGTCTGTCCTCTCTCGATTAAGCGCCAGATGTGTGACTCGCGTGACTCCGAGATGCAACATGTGCATAGTATATTTTCGAGAAATCCGCTGCGTAGCAGCAGTCTGTTGTTTACGAATTACAGTTTTCAAAGCGATAGAAATCAAGTTACGTGAGAATCTTGGAAAATCTGATTAAGAGAAACGAAGCTACTAATACAAGTAACATTGTTTCGTAATGTACTATCAAGATTGAGATTATTAAAGTGAATGAAAAATTCGAGTATTCTACTTCCCATTTCTCCTTACATTGGAATTTAAGATCCAATAATTGATATTACTGCTAGTAGTTGATATTTTCTAAAGTTTAATTAAAATATATCGCTTAGTGAACATTATCAGAAAAAAATTAAAATCTTTTGTCGTTTTCGTGCCTATACAATGAAATATTTATAGCGCACAAATTCCATGTCTTTTCCCCTTTTTTTAGCGTAAAAATATTTCAACAGCATTTATCTCATAGTTTGTCAATAATCCACAATCAGTCACATTTCGCAGAAAAATGTACCAGCAATATTCGTCTGCTGCGTAACGTCTCATGGCTCGCAGTGGCTTCACCATTTGGAAAAGTTTGCGATCCTTTTTTCACGGGTACCATTGACGCGGTTTCGCAGATCGAAACTCCGTCGCTAATTCGGCCAGCTTATTCTTTCTCCCGAATCCCTTTTGCCATTTTTTTCCCCGAGTCGAGGGTGGAATCCCATCTACTCCTGTCGTAACTATCTAGACCATGCGAGATTCCGAGTCAGATTTTAATCCTGTGCCGACGTAGTTGGCTTTTTTCTTCCGACTAATTCTATACCGAAGCCATCTACCCTCTTCTAGTCTCATTCCTTTAACTCTTTTCTTCCGGCCTGCGACGGTCACATAAATATCCCGTGGAAGATGTCCGTTTCGCAGTACGTAATAAAATATGCCGGTCGCATCGTAAATTCCGAGCGAGCATAAGTATTTGCAAACTGATAGGTTAAGTGAAGCACTATTTCATCGAGACAACATCACGATGCGATCAATATGATCCGGACAATCGACGGTGGCTCTTACTATTGCAAAAAATTCGATTGTTTACTACGTAACTCGTCCGAGATATGAGTTGCATTTTTTAATTTAAACAATATAAATTACCCTGCTATTTTTATATGTAAATTTGAAAAATGTGAATAAAAGGTAATGCTTTAGTCTGAAAGTTTTTAAGTGTTTAATAAGGATTAATTGATAGTTTCCAAACAATCGACCGGATTAATTCAGCTTTAAAACTAGAACAATCAGATTATGTGAAAATATAAAAGAATAAATCTATTTTTTGCACATACGTAATATTCTTAATTCTCCAGCTATGCTGAAGGATATATTAAAAAATGCTAAATTACCATGTTTTTGAACAAGTTATTTTTCAAATTAAGCTCTTAGATGCCGGAGATACTAAATCTAGACAGTTATAAACTACAATCACAGATAAATCTGCGTCACAACTGTTGAGAAAGAATACAAGTTAATTTAAAGCCACTTTGACGAGTAGTAATTGCTACCTGCTAATTTTCATCGCCTTCCAATTCTCCCCCCATTGCTCTATGCTCATCGCTATTTACGCGACCATTTTCCCCAATACCACGCGGTCCTCTATAACACGAGAATTACAGGAAAGTGCCGCACGTAGAGAAAGAGAGAGGGAAGCGACCGCGTGGTGGCACGGTCCGGTAGATGCACAATGTACCAGAGGGACCACGAAGACAACAAATCCATCATCTCCGGTGGGAGAGAGGCTGAAAGGGCTGCACCGCGGTAGCGCACTCTGTGTAATTGTTGCCCCGGCCCCCGGTGGCCCGGTCTCTACCCCCATGCCATTCCTGATGGGCTGCCACTCTCTCCCTTCCTCCCTCTCTTTCCCTCCTTCTTTCATCATCATCGCCGTCGTAGCCTCGTTCTTCGGGATTCAACAACCGCTATGTTTGTATATATTACCAAGTTTTACAAACGTTTAAAATATAACCTGTAAGACAGAGATGGGTTACCGAGAAGGAAACGGAAAACGAGGGAGAATAGCGGGGAGGGGATTAAAGGGGTATCGGAGTTATGGTGGTGTTGCGGTGTTCCATTGTTCATCCACCACAACCCGTGCGGCTTCAGTTCTCCCACTTGCTCTCTCTTTTCTCTCGAATCTCTCTCGCTTCCTTTCTGCACCCTCCCCCGACTATTCCTCCCTCTTTCTCTCTCTCTCTCTCATTTACATCGGGCATTACGTATGTGCCTTCGCGCGATGACACGGGCCATTGAATAGCCGACTTTCGTGCGGCTCTTCTCTCTCTTCTCTTCCCTCGTTTTCCATCACCCTGGTACGGATCGACTCTCCAACCTCTCGGCCAACCCTCTTCCCACCCTCTCTCACTTTCCGCTCGCGAACAAACGTGGACGCAAAAGAAGTATCTCCGAATGAGTGGTACCTTCGGACACTATGGAGTTTCTCTGTTATTAGCATCCACTCTGTCTCTCAGTGCGCGGCCACGAAACGAGAGCCGAGCGGTCATTATGGAGATTGAAACACCGTTCGAGCGATGCGTTCGTTCGTCCCTTTTCCCTCCTTTCTTTCGCCCGCCTCGTTCCTATTCTCGTTTGCTCGCACGAGGTCGCGTAATCATGCGAACAGATAAAATCGCGCGGAGAATGATGCAAAAAGCGCTTTTCAGCAGCGACAGTTTTACGGATAAGCTTTACGTGATTCTTTAGACGTTAATAAAGGGCTTTAAACGTTTTACGCATTCAGGCTCGTTCATATTTTAAAATTTTCTAATCATTAAGTATACATTAGAATCAAAGTAAGAAAGTAATATGGAATTTGACGTAGTAAATAACTTGTAACTAAGGCGAGTCTTTCTTTTTTTTTCGTACAAAATTGACTTGAGCTAATATTTTTTAGAATGCAGAAGTACAAAACTCTTAAAGAAATTAATTTGCCGATATCCTCGCGGTTCGAAAAATCCCCCGCCTATGTTACGCACCAAATTTGAAAAAAGTTTGACTTCTTCATAGCTATTTCGAAACAGCTGACATATTCATGCTTAGTTTCTTGACGGCATAAACATGATGATTTACGCGACGTCCGATGGTTATCCGATAACTCATCCTATGCGAATGCGTGGATGGAATATGTGGAGTCTCGTAATCCGTCAGCGACGGTTGCGGCAATACAACGAGAGCCGTCATTAGTCAAGAATGCGTTGACTACAGTGCCTATTCTAGCATTGCGTATCATAATAGCTCTGCGTTATACGCATGCACTGCCATCATTTGTAAAAGCAAACTCTTTCTGCTAATAATAAAAGTCAACGCATTAAATTTCCCGTGCGCATAATGATATAAAATATAACATATATCAATCAGGAAATTCCATTTCGCCTTTACAACAACAGATAGAATCTTAAATACTACGAGAAATAGAAAGAAACAAGTATTAATAATTTCAGTATAAAATGCACGAATAAAAAAACAATAAAAAATTTATAGTTTAGACAACAAAATTATTCCTTTTTTTTATCGACGCGCTTGGCACAGACGAAGGAAACGAGAAAATAAAGTTATTCGTGAAACAAGAGAATATTATGCTTCCGTATAATAATTAAATATATCTGTCAATGATCCACCATAGTCTTCAACGTGCGAGAGAGTTGCGCTCTTATGAATCCCAATCTCAAGAAAACCTCAATTTTAGATTGTCGTAACTGAGAAGACGCAATTACAGAAATGTCAGTTAAAAATAGTAACTTCCTAACAAAGTATATTACTGTATTGAGGCTTGCATTATTAAGAGTCGAAGCTTCAGAAATGACGATTCCGCGAAAGCGGTTAACGTTCGGCTCGCACACCCCTGGAAGTCCTGATTAAATAGAATCCCCAATTTCGAAAGTCCTAAAGGACTCGCAATTTCATGACCAGCTCTTGCTATTTTTAATCTGAGCAGTTTCGCTGTCACGAGCCTTGTAGTTTCAGAAGTCGGGCACGGACACGTGTCCCACGTCTGGGGCCTTGCGCGCGCGAGAAGCGCGAGAGGGGCCATCGTGCCCGTGACAGCCTAAGGATTCTTCCCCGGGCTTGGACATGCAATTAACCGCCGGCTACACTTCTTCGGGGCGAGCGGGGCGAGAGAGCAGCGATTCTCAACTGACTAATTCGCGGTGCGATATTGGATCCGGATGGTCCGGGGTACCTTCGGGGCCTTTTCGCCGCTCGGGAGTAGACACGGCCGGTGCTTCGAGCCGCGCCAAGATACCCATCCCCATAAAAGCTTCCATGCATGTCAAGCATTATACGACCACGTTACTATTAAATACGTCAAAGCCCCGTATGTTTATTGCATATTGGATGCCGTGAACTTCGGCTCGCCCTGCCGGTCCTCGTAACCCGAACCGATCGCCATTGTCGGTAAGGGACTCGTCTCTCGTGAGCCTCTCTCGGGCTCGTTCTCTCTCTCCCTCTCGTCCTTTGCTTCCAACCCACCGATCCTTCGTTCACCGCCTCGACGGAAATGACCTCGGTGCTGTCTCCGCGCGTCTCTGCTGCGACGTCCACGATCTCGCACGTCGATGCATCGATAGGAGCCGCGGAATGCGTTATAAATTATTTCGCGGTACCCGCTCGACGTCAATCGCGCCAAACCATTCATGTTTCATCTCCGACTGTTTCGCGACGGACTAAATATCTACATCTTTCTTTCGAGGAAGAAGCTACCCCAGGGTGTATAATTATCATTATTTCTTTAAACAAGCTTTCAACAAACTTGACAAAAGTTCTTCCCATATCAAAGCATTTCAGGAGGTATCATCCTCTTTCAAAAACATGTCTCCTGAAAATGACACTCAAAGAAATTTCGGAGCAGCGTCAGTTTTACAAAAGCTGATATGTAGAGTTTTGAAGCGTAAGCGTCAAGAAAGTAATTCAAAACTTTTGTTCAAAGTCTCCTTTGATTCACGAATAACTGGAGACCGACATTCCCCCCCCTCCCGTCAATTCGGGATATCTCGACGAGACGCGGGGTCCACGGATAACCCGCCACGGACGACGCCGCGGGGTTTGACCGAAAAAACGCTCAAGTCCGCTCTTATTATTCAGGATTTCGGGCCGTTCGGCGGAGATACGGTGAATTATGCATGGTCAGTCCCGCGGCGTCGCGCCGCGCCGGCTTTTTCCCATGCGTGCCATGCATATGCCGGGTGATAGATGGATGTGTCAATTTCATCGGAGCTCGGTATCGATACCAGGGTTATCTTCATCGACTCGAAGATTACGCTACGCTCGCTCGCGTACGTCCAGACACGGGCGAGCGAGTCATTTTCCTCGGGGCGATAAATCTGCCGCCAACACCGATATAGCCGAAGCTGACGCTGAATCCGCAAGCATGAACGGACCCGACCATTGAACGTCGTTATCCTACTCGGACATTTTTTGCCGCGTAACGCATCGTCGAACTCGCGAGCAAGTAAGTTGCCATCCGTTACGAGACCTGTGCTGTCGCAAGGAAAAAAAATCACAGAATGCAGCACGATCGCTGCGTTTTATTAATCCGTTGAATACTACGCGAACCGATTACGCTTTATCTTTAGGTCTAGATGAGTAGTAATAAGTTTAGAAGCAGCTATAGGTATGTCCTTTCGTAAATTATTCCTGCGAGTCGGAATAAATAAATCGCCAAATTCAAAGAGATACTTTTAGGCCTGGTTTCACCAACGTCGCTTAACTTTAAGCCTAGTTTAATTCTCGTCTCTTTCCAACTGGTACTTTGGAAAGAGACAAACACGAATTAAACCAAGATTAAAGCTAAGCGACGTTTGGTGAAACCGGGCCTTGGTACATTTCCCTAAATTTCAGCACGTTTCGAATTTTATGATAAAATTGTAGTCACTCGAAAATCCAAAAATCTGCTTATATCAGTTTCCGACATAAGTGAACGAGTGTGAGAGCTTAGTCCCTCGGCGCATCTGATTTTCAAGACATAAATTGCGCGCGCGACGCTTTAGGATGAGTAGAACGATCTGTGTAGAGCGAGCGAGGGGGCTGCCGCCGTCCCCCTTCCTCCTCGAGACCACTATCGTAAAGTCGAAGCTTTATCACCTGCCGTCGTCCGCCCGCGACGTAGATGAAAATCTCCCCTACCTCGGCAGGTTTTTTTTCAAAGGTCGTGACTACTTGTTAAACGTCGTCCGCCGGCTCTCCACTTACGCGCGGCACTGCGATAGCATCGGTGCCGCCCCGACCGGCTGATCTCGGTTTCATTTAATTTTTCTATTAAAATATATTTACATTAGCGCTCATTTCCGGCGGGTTTTCAATCGCTCGCTTTTACTGACTTGAGCGAACTGAGATTATACCGAAAACTGTTTCCAAGAGTAATAGGGTAAGTGTCTTGAATAGTTTTCTAACAAAGAAATGCGAATGAAAATTTCATCAAAGTATGTACGTCTATTGGTGTATTTTATTAACATTAGAATATCTTTCTGAAACCCTAGCTTTCTCTTTTTATTTTGTGAAAGAAGCGCCTACAAATGTTCTGTAACCATCGTCAGGAAAATTTTATTCATAGGCACGTTATTTTATGCCAATGAATAGAAGTATATTGCAGCGTAATCTGTCACGTGGAAACTTAATTTATTTAGTGACAAGAGGTGCTCGGCTCTAACTCGGCATATTTCGTTATGGAAATATTTCCAACTTATGAATACCGACAACGGCCGTGCGAAACTCTCGTCGATTCTCTCTTTTGCTCTCTTTTCCTCTTCTCTTTCTTCGCATTTCTATAAACGCTCGGTTGAACGCGTCAACGCGGATTACAGCACGCCCAAAACACAATGACAAGTCTCCTCGGGACCCTGCAACGAGGTCGGGTCACTCGTCGGATGGGTCCTACGAAGGGCGCGCGTTATTCTCGGTACAAAGTACTCCTCGTGCGGAATATTCAATGAAGCAAAAGAAATTAGAGCAGGGCGAAACCGACCGTGCCTATTAATCGGTTACCTTTTTATACGCTCTGAAGTCAATAAACTAAGTTGCAATTTCTGCTAACAACAATATTTATAATGATTACTTCTGAAAATATAACTGTATTTGATGTTCTTGAAATATAATTGTATAAGATTCAAATATAATAATATATAGCAAATAATAAATCTAACAATATAGAAATATTGTTATATAATTAAAAATAAAGATATATGTTGCCAAAGATTAATGAAACATTCTTGTATTCAACCATATTTGAAAAGAAAAGAGAAAATTATTAAAGAAGACTCCAACATATTCGCATACACTTGTAACAAATATATTATTGATTTATCTACATTATAAAATTATTAATGTAGAAATAAATATATCCAAACGGAATCGAAGAATGCCAGAAGATTTTGAGTGAAAATTTGAACGGCATTAAAAGAACTACAAGAAATTCTCATTAAAATAACATTTTATATGCTACAAAACTCTTTGTAATTTATTTGATGCTCTTCTTTCGTTTTGTTGCATATTATATGCAGAAAATTTACGCTTTCACACAATTTCAAGCTGCCGATTTGCGTCGCGTTTTACCGCACGTCTGCGGCATCAGGTGAAATACACCTGGCGCACAACAAGTAAACTCTCTTTTCGCACTACTTATAAAAAGTAACCGATCCTGTGTATCATTACGTTTATCGACCGCCGACGGTTTGTCCTCATCGCGGCCAATCGCGACCCCGAAAAAGATTCGGTGCAACGGCGCATCGTGCCGTTCGCTTTCGTTGGGGAACTTCTACAGCCACACTTGCATACGTAATAATGGCATAAAGCCGAGGGGTGCCGCGCCGCCTTTATGCGGGAAATTTACTATAAAGCTGGCAAAATCACCGGCGACGAGTCGCCCCTCGGCCCGGCCGGCATACGAAACCCAAATGGTCATCGTAAATAGAAAATCCGTTTTTTTCTCTCCCTCTCCCCCCGGCCGCTTATGCGAAAAGCACCGGAGTTTATTCATATTATGTCGTTGCCTCGTCGCGAGCAACGTACGGATCGAGCTTTTCGAGTTAGAGGGGCTGGCTGTGTTCCCCCGGTCGTTCGCTCGTATTTTGCACCCGCGTAAAGCATCCGCCACCACGAAATCGTTATCGTTTACATGCCGCGGGAGTGGTTTATCTTCGACCATATCTCGCGATCATTTTTGCATCGGAATTGGGCGCTATTCGAATAATTTAGTGTCGCCATTTGCCTGAATAATTATACGGACAACTATTTTTGTGCTTCGACAATACGCTCGTATAATTAGCCATTATGTATCGCAAATTATTCGAATATTATGCGGATAATTTAATCTCTCTCTATATAAATAATTATTGGCTATTTTGCATGTGATTAATTTTTTGAGTATAGTACGTGTTTCGCAACGGAATTCTTTGAGAATGAAAAAGAGAGAGCAGATTCTTATATATTCATATATTTTAAAATGATAATTGTATTTTTAATCCAACTGTCTTCGCATGCTATTCACCTGTCGCTTCTATATATGTAAATGTACAGACTTTAATTTCCGCGATTTCTCATCCCTGTATTAATCTCGCAGCCGTCATACGAATTTCTATCTCACGTAGAAACTAGACACGCAATTTTATTTTGATTTTTGGGTCATCGATCCAAAATAAACAATTGTTGTAATGTCAGAATTTACTCTTCTTTATAAAAATGAAACTAAAAAAAGGAAAGAGGTAAAGAGGCAAAAGATTGTTACAACTTTTATAACTGTCACAGTTTTCTCGAGATAAGAAACGTGACATTAATTAAAGCGATACTTCAGAATACAAATAATTTTATCTCCGTGTTTAGAAAATAAATATATCTGTGAGAGAATAGCAATAGCTGTTATTTTAAGAGAAAAGGGGGAGAATATAAGAATTATTACTTTTAAAAGTAATCTTGATGGTTCACCTAAACATTAGGAAGAAATAAAAATTAATATATTTTCAGTTAAAAGAAAAGATTTTTAAAGATTATCCGTCGTTCTACAAATCTATAATTCTGTAAATCTAAAATTACATATAAAGTCGCGATAAGCGCGGCTTACACTCTTCCTAGCATAAGTGATCGAATTTTCGCTGGGCGTTCAATCTTATTACGTTTCTGAAATAAATTATAAATGATACAACGACCGATGCACCGCGCGATTAGGGCGGCGCGACAAGGGACGAGAAGAGAAAGATAGAGAAACAGAGAATAAGCACCGTGTAACATGGAATTAATTTCCATAGCTCGTCGGGCCGGGGTTCCAATGAATAACAATAAAGCGCGAGAGCATACGACACCGCAACGGCATGCCCACAATCCGGGGCAGATCGTTACGCGCGACATTAACTTTCGGCTTAGCCTCGTTTATGCAAATCCCGCCGGAGCATCTGTTTTCGCCTGCAGTCCGCGGGATGCGTTTTTCGCTCTCGTAACCCGCCGCGCCGCGCCGCGCCACCGTTTATTTTATTATAATCCTTTTTTCCCCGCCGCCCGGCCAAGACCGTCCGTTCGATGCGACCACCGGTCAGTCCTGACGTCATCGTCCTTCTTACCCTTACGGGGGCCCCGCGCGCAACGGGCCCCGCGCGCATTCTCCGTCGTCCGTCGTCGCCCGTCGTCGTCCGTCGTCCTGAGTTCACGGGTTCAGACAGATGCGAGCTGAGCGCTAACGAGAACAATTAGGAGTTCCACTTTGCGCTCTCTAGGCTCTCTCTCTCTCTCTCATTCTCTCTCGGTTCCCTCTAAAAATAAACACGGCCACTTAATGGCTCGCTCCGTCATAACTCGCGCAGATGCGAGCCCGTCTTATATTATTCCCACGAACGGCCCCGCGTTTCTCCGAATGCACCACCAAAGTGCCACCAGCTTCTCTCCCTATCTCCTTCTACCTCGCGCTCTCCTGCCGGCTTTCGACGACGGCTTCCACGCGCGACGTCTTTATCGGGGATCGTGGAATCACCACGGGCCGGCTAAAAATATTTTATGAACGAAAATTGGCAGACACCCGCACGCGCGAGATGCACTAAGAATACGATCTGTCAACTCGGAGCTCTTGCGGTTCCTCAAATACTCATTAACGAATGTTACAATAACGATCAATCTGTAGAGATTCGTAACAACCAAGAATGACACGCCGAGTCGTAAAAAGGAGGAATGATGTAATACGAAGAAAAATGCGGACGAATCTAGAGGATGCAATGCAGTTTGGCTTGAGAGAAACATATTTGTAGTGTCCTAAGATTGCATGGATTGTTCACATGCATTTTAATTACTAATAGAGTTTCCTCTGTCCGCTATTATGAGATAGAATCCTAATATGAGATAGTAGGTTTTCAACGTCCAAATTCAATCACAAATCTTTTTTTCGCAACGATTTACACGATCTAACAATAAATTTTCCACTAAACAAGGGAGAGACTTCACTCCGAAGGCAATAAATTCATGGTGGAATGCCTATTAATTTAGCAGAAACCCCATTATCTCATATTACGAGCCTCTCCCGCAACAGGGGACTTTCCTCTATATATTAATTAACATATTTAGACAAAGAAATTGTGTGTAAATGTGTAGCTACGACGTTTCTTTCCTGAAAATTTTTACGATTGGTTTTCAGAACTGTTCAACTCGCTTGGGGAACGAGAACTCGCGGACGTCAGTCGCGTTATTCGAAAGGCGATAAGTAATAATAACGGTTATCAGGCCATTCTCTCGGCTCGATGGTGCGTTTAGCGGCTCAGTTTTTTCCCCCGTCCCATGCCTTATCCAACCGTCGATATACTTATCTACGGTAATAATTCACCGAGACGGTGAGCTTTTAGTCCTCCGAGGAGTCGTACGGTGGACTTAACGATCTTCCTATGAATCGATTCTTACTGAGACCGCTGCGAAATCTTCAAGATCATACTTGCCGAATACACCTTGCTTTTTTAAAATGAACATATGTGAAGATGCACGTCTCACACAGATATTATGTACGATTGGTTCTACTACACGGAGAAAACTTTCTCTTAAAATTTATCCCGAAAATCAGTTATGTGATCGTGCGATCACATAACATGGCATTTTTAAGAACTTTATGAAAATTTTTTGAAATGTTACTAATAAAATGTGTACTAAGTATACATTTTATTAGTAAAATTTCATATACTCTCATAAAATTCTCCGAAATGCCGTGTTGTCCCACGATCACATAGCTTTAAGTATCAACAAATCTGATCAAGTATTAACATAATTTACCAAGTGAGAACATCAGAAGGTATTCGTTATCAATTAATAATTTGATAAAAATGTAAGAAGAAATTCAATGTTAAAATTGGAAGGCTAACTAGCAGCTAGATATAGCTCGTAAGCTATACGAAGCCTCGGGATTGTTTTTGGTACACTGATATAGCAGATATCTTCTGGTAATTGTGTCCAATGGCGGCAACTAATATCACTGAGTATAACCGCGTGCTACGAACAGAGCATACTATGCTCGGAATGTGTATTTAACTGTCTGTTTAATTGGGCCTAATGGAGCGGTATTAGCTATCCGTGCGAGTATTACGCGTCGAGCGTCGAGTATCGCGGCGCGTCTTGGGTATATCGCCAGGAGTTCTGCTTCAGCCTTGCTTTTCCTAATCTTGATGACATACTTTTCCGAGAACCGTTCTCTTGCCCAAGTTCCATGGAATCTATATTTCTAAATCATATCTGACGCAAAGCTTGAACCTTATGCAAAATATTAATGATTAACGAGACGCCCCGAAACAAATCCATAAGACACGCAATTATGAGGGTGGAATTCAATTAAATTGAATAATTAACTTTTTAAATCAAATCAATTTCTTAATAAAAGACAAATTACGAAAAATACGAATATATAGTTGAAGTAATTATTACAAAAATTCATCGAAGAAAATTACAAGAGATAATTTTACTGCTCTCTAAGACCCAATCAGTGATTTATCACTGAAAGCAGTGAATAGTCTTAAAAAATGTTCAATAGATAATCTTTTGCGAGTACATTTTGGTACAACTTGGTAAAAGAATATTTAAATATATCGAAACACTAGTTGAAGAAATTTCGGAGAGTTTAGCCGTGCTGACACTACAGAATGCGAAAATGTGACAAACGGCAGACAGTAAAGACAATTATCTCGACGGGGAACCGCGGCCATCGTCCGCGTATCGTATCTCGTTCGATGCGCGAAACGAAACAGCCGGAGAAAGAGCCAAGCAAAAAGAACGTATCCGCACGCGCGAGTATTTACGGTTCTCCTTATTTACAACGGTTAAAACATCTCGCGAAACAATGGAAATGAAAGGCACTTCGAAAAAGGAAAAGATGTTTGCGGAGAAATGTCGGATACGTAGAACGAAGAGCGCAAGAAAATGGAAAGAAATAAGCGAACGAGTCGGATCGGTGAGAGATGAAAGAGGGATGTAGGAGGAGAATGGGATTTATAGATGACTCGACAAGTAGCTGTTGGCCGTTCGGCTCGTTGTTTCGACGTCGTAATCATCAATTTCGTCTCATGAATTCCGATGCCCATTTCGAGAATGAAAGGAAGTGCAGAGGGTGGGAGGAAACGCGAAAGGTCCGGAGGAAGGTGCGACGGCTCGAGAAATGGATGCCAGACAGTAAGGAGAGGAAAGGGACGAACAATGAAGAAAACGAGCGAGAGAAAAAGTAGGAAGGAAAAAAACTTCAGTAAGGTACGTGGTAACGGAAGGCACGCGAAATTCCCCTGCAAGCGGCAACCGCAACAAGAGCAAGAAAGGTCGAAAACAATTGCGGAATAGCCCGTGGTCGATGCGACAGGATGATCGCGGGGACCGGTGGGGGAGGAAACGACATGGCGAAGGAGTGATGAGGAAAGACTGAGAGAGGAAGAAAGAGGGAATGGCGACTCCGGACGAGAATGGGAAAGGGAGGAACGGGGAGGACACGGTGGCGCGGGTGTACCGAGAGTTATGGTTATCGCCAGTGAGTATACCACCTCCTCCGAAGGAGCTCCCATGTGTCCACAGAAGAGAAGAAGCTCCCGCGGCGCGGAAGGGGTGCGCGGGGGCGACCAAGGAGAGAAGAGCCAGAGGTAAGAGAGAGGGAACCGCGACGGGGGAGGGGGGGAGGGGGAAGGAGAGGAGACAGGAACTTACTTGGAAGCGAATGTAACTTTATTGTGAACTTATCGCTGTCAGAAGGCAAACAATGGTCCGATCTTCGCACCATCTGCCCCTGCCATCTTTACCTCCACCTCGCGTAGTTCTTTGCCTCCCCCCTCGCTGTGTGTCTCTCTCTCTCTCTCTCTCTCACCCCTTCGCCCCCGCCGCCGAGAAAGTTCGAAGGAGAGCCCGGGCTCCGGCGCCGCGGTATCGCCGCATCGCATCTATCGCGCGTGGACCCGGACTCGCAGAGAGCTTACCAATATGTAAACGAGTTGCCGACGGGCACCGCTGGTCCCCTCTGCCTCCGCCCCTCGATATATATCGACGTTATATCGGGGGACAGATATCTCGCATGCCGGCCACATTTTTTCAGTCCCCCACCTCGTGCGCACGTTCCCCGGACTCGCTTTCTCTTCGGGTGCAACCCCCGGTGAACCGCATGCTCCCTCGCGACATTCCAATTACGAATTCGACACCGACGCGCTCCGCGCACCGTGTCTCCCGGTTTCCGAAACACACATATTGTATCGCTCGTGAATGTATTATATTTGCCGGCTGATCTCATCCCACCGTGAGACTCCCAAAAATAGGTACCTACTCGCGAAAGTCGGTTCAAATTTTAGGGTATTAAATATTCAATAATTGCAAATTTAACCAATGTAGAAAAATTGTTAAACGACGCTAACTGGCAAATTCTAATTGAAGAGTGCATAGTAAAATCAAATTAAAAAAAGAACTTTATTGTCGGTAGTTTCCGGTGCACGATCAAGCGAGTATATTTTCAGAGAACAATTTCGATCTCTAAACTGATTCTTTCTGTCTCTGCTTAAAAAATTTACAAAAATATCAACGAAAATTACACAACGGTTTAGTGAACGGTCCTCGTTAGTAAACGTACGGACGATCGTTCACACACTAATCAGCTTCCGTTTCCGGCACAATCTTCCCGGTTCACGGAAGTCCGAGACGTGACGAATCGCGAGGATGTGTCGCAAGCAGACACATTTACGAGGCTCAACATGCTGAGGATTCGATATAGTAACGGTCCGTTGGATTACCGTTTTCTCACGAGCGAACTTTCGGTTCTCGGGGGACACTATATTCTCCCATTTATAACCAGTGATCTTTCAGGGATCGACGTCGCATCGCGATCGAGGGAGCAGGTGAGGTGTGTGTGTGTGTGTGTCAAGACTGAGGGACGTATCGTTATGAATTATTTCGGCTGCATGTATAGATTCTTATAGGTTTTGCGTACGTTATCCGATGAAATAAGAATAATTACAAAATATTTCAAAATTGAACCACGCTAATAGAAATTTCTTTCTTTTGAAAATTAATTTAAGCAAACGAAAATTTAGTCTTTTCCTATCGTAATGTATCTAGATATTTCGATCTATTTTTACTTCTACTGTTCAACATGTGACGATTCGTTTAGAGATGCATATGAGTTTCATTAAAAAAGAGAAAATACGTTAATTAAATAAATTATTGCGTAAAATATATAATTAAATACATTTAAATGTGACGGACAAAAAAAATGCAAATTAATTCAATTTAAGGCAAGGAGCATTCTGGGTTAACGGCGTGTCGCATGCGCCAAGGAACGGATTTTGCATGCTCGTAAACGCCGCATGCGGACATCAAGATTCCGAGCGTTTTATTAAAAACCCGACGATTCCAAACGATCGCTCGCTAAGCTTAAGACACCTGTTGACCGTATCGTCGCCGGTTTTAAGGCGGTGGATTCCTAATTGGCCTGCCTACCTGGCATTCGACAGCAGCTCAAATGCCAAACGCATCGATTTGCCAAGACGGCTCGTAAATGATACAGTTTACGTTTTAACGTTCGCCGCCGTAAAACGGATAGTGGTCGTTTCCGCGCTGCGTGTCTCGAAGCTGTACTTATATTTCTCTGCTCTTAACTCGTGCTAAGCCGGACCCGGAACGCCTTGACGATAAACGGGATGTTTGTAATTCATTTAGTAGGTATATACTTTTTTATCGAGCCTCGTGTGTTTGCTAAAGTAACGTATTTTTTCCTAGCATTTTAGCAAAATTTTCTAATATTTTACTACCAATATGTCTGGATAATTCCATAGCTTTTCAATATTTTCGCAATTTTATTGTATTTAGAATAGTTATCGATGCAACGTCATTAATTATTTTACTGATACTCGAATTTCAACACACAGGTGAAAAAGATTACACATAGTTTATAAAACAATTTGAGGGTAATAAGTTAATTTAGCAATCGATAACAATAATGTAATATAAAAAATCAGATTACAGAATGCTCTAATTATAATGAGTATCCCCTCCCTCTGATTTTTCCCGAGAGATCCTGGTAGTTCGAAATGATGTAGCTTCGGACGAATTAGAGGCGATTCCAGCAACGAAACGCGTATCGTCGTTTCGTCGTCTAATTAAGGCCCGACTCGCAGGCCGTGTGTACATGCCCCGCTCGTTCTCAGTGTCGCGCTGTATGATTTACATTGGGTAGTTTCGAGAGCGGAGAAAGAGACGCGTGCGATGAAGTAACCGAGATACGCGACGTTGCTTAATGCATAACGTCGCGGCTCTTAGCAAGCGGACGCGGGATCGTGAGAGAATTCGTGTAAAAAGGAGCAAGCCGCGTTATTTATCGGCTGCATCCACTGGCCACGGATAAGAGGTAGATAAGAATAGGGAGGCCACCGCACGACGCCGGCAGCGTTATAATTGAAATTATTGTCGTAATACCGAAGTGCGATGAAGCAAAAAATTCGAGGAGAGAAACAAAGCGTAAAGTCTAATCTTGTTGTATAGATAATAAACTATGCGTCAATTAGCAATCAATCGGAAAGCAAACTGGATAACATAACTGCCTCGTTGAATTCTTTTTAATAATATTGTAACTAAATCCCTCTTAAATGTTTTTAAAAATCATTATAGAAACTTGACGTTGATACGTGCTCAATTATTTAATATTCCTATTAGATAAATATTGAATTTATAAGTTGAAGCGATAAAAGAAATGAAATATACGAATGGTACAGTCGCGGTTACCAATAATGACGGAGATGTTTCCTAATTATTGCTTTTTACAATATGTTGCACACTGACGTTCCAATCAATCTGCATGCTGTTGCGCAGAGTTTTTCGCGTAAATAAGTTCTCAATTTCCGGCGACATTGTCAGATATTGTCGGGCGAATGTTTGAAGCGATATTTAATATGCAATACATAATGCGCATAGAAACGGTTAATTGCGTCGCGGTAAAGCGCGGCCACTTACAAAGGCGACGAAAGTTTAATTGGCTGAAGAGAACGAGAGCGCGAAATCGTCGCCGCTTAATTTCGCGAACGGAGTTTCGATCGGCGGCGACGGCACAAAGAAAGGCTCACCGATTTCGCGCGTTTCGGATGACGGCACGATCATACGAATTAATTTAATTTGATCTAACAATTCGCGCGGCGACGTCGTAACTCCGGCCGTTAAATCGCGCAGTTAAATCGCGAGTTGCGAATCGCGGCTGCGCCTCCCCGCCGATACGCGGAAACAATCCCGCATTAATTCCCACATTACACACATTAAAATTTATTACCTGCCGCGCTGCGACGTTCCCGCGGAATCGGCGAGCCGTTAAATATCATTGTCTCCAGAGAGATAGTCGATAATACGCTCTCGCGAAGATATTAGCGCAGAAAATGCGTTTCTTCGAGTGCTCCGCGTCGCTTTTTTTCCGCGCGAATGTCTTGCCGCGCATACTGCGGGGATGAAATGTGAACGGAGTATCGAAATCGTCTTACACAATTTTCAACTGACGACAAGTTAAATTATTTGACAATTAATCATACGTCTCTGCTTTCGAAAGTACGACTTTTCAATTGAATGCCATCTTTCGCGATACATAACGGCGATTTATCATTGCTCATTTTAAGTATCTGCATGATAGATCTACGATAAAGTCAGGAAACCGCTGTTCTGTCGATGTAGTGACTTATGTTCCTCAATTTCTATGTAGGTACACTCGTTTATTCTCATTTTATCGCTGCTGAGCTATGTTAGAAGACATCGTTTCTTAAACATGTCATTCGCGCACGAAAAGCATCTTTTTCCTCCACGATATTAAAGAACTTTATTATATTAAAAGACCAATTCCATTTTTATTTTCTTCTACACATCTTACCATTAATATGTGTAGAAAGCAAACAAAAAATTACAATTTCCTAAACTAGATATGTGAGTAGTATAGTCATTATATCAGTTTAATAGCATCTAACTTACAATCAGTACCTAAACTTCCCGCAAACTTGCTGAGCGCGCAAGTTTGTGTCAAGAAAGATGAATCCCAGCTTCTCCAATCTGCAATTAGATCGTCAATATCCCCCTCATCCGAATTATCGAACAGAAATACCTCACGAGTAGGCTTATTGGACCGAATGAGGATGATGAGCTGCGAGAGAGAACGCGCCGAGTGGCTCGCGCGCGCGGAGAGTTTCGATGGAAGACCGTAATGCGACCTCGGCATTTAGGGTTCGCGACTATCGATGAAACGGCAATCTTGGAGCATTAGGCGCGATTCTTTCGCGCACTATCAGCGCGGCAATATCGCGGCTAGCCCACAGGGTACCACCATTAATATCGCCATTACCTTGTTCCGTTCTCGGCTGCTACGGGCGAGCACCAACGTAGAAGCGAGCCACGACCCCCTCGTCTCATACGGGCCCAACGTGCCCATTACGATCATTAGCGGCGCCGGCTCTCCGCTCTTCGTACACGCGCGGACGATCGTATACGATCCGCGTAGATCGCACGATCTACACGGACCGCTCGCTGCGTGGCAAAACGAGGAATAATCACTGCAGCGCGCCGTCGCGCCGCACGTCGCGATACCGTCCGTCTTCCACCTCTTTGTCATGTCACATGGTGACATTCAGTCGTCACCAGGTACATGATCCCCCTCGAGTCGAACTCATTCCGGTTCAGCGACCGCGGGAGCAATTTAACGTCGCGCCGAGGACAATTCCTATCCGACCTTTAACCTTCATAGACGGGACCTTCATTACACCATGCGCTCCCCCGAATTGTGTTTTGCACTCTTCCTTCTTATAACTTGTTATATTTTATAAAGTGGGAAACGGAAATGCCTCTTCCGATTTCTAAACAGAGTTTAAGCTATTTATTCCACAACGTTTTAATTCACATTTGCTTTAACTAGTAAAACTAAGAAAATAATATTCAGTAAAGCAATACTTAAGCAAGACTAAATAATAATGGAATAGTGTGAAATATATGAGAGTCAGTAAACTTGGCGACGTTTTCCATTTACATTAAAGATCAGAGATCTACAAAAGTATGAAACATCTCACTAGCGCTCAATTAACTAAGGCTAGCGCATTCGAATCTAGAGAGGGTGGAAGGGAGGGAGAGTTAAGAGGCATTTGCCATTTTAGCTAATCATTTCATTTTTCTTTTGCATCGAATTACTGTAACGGATCTCGGGCTAAAGATAGCGGTATAACTCACCTTCGATATTTTCATTAAGCCACATGGTATAAATAAGTTTATATCGCCGAGGCGGTCACGCTATCGAATTAATAGCGTACGGAAAACGCAGGTAACGAGGAACGATAAACGTGGAAAAGAAGCGGCCGCGGATTCTGCTGCCCGAAGGTCATCGATTTCCTTCGCCTCCATGACGACTCGTGGCCAATCGATTATCGCTACGGCTGCGTAAGAATGCGGCCAGGAACCGAGTAAACCCAGGAATCCCTTTCTAATCACGCGGACAAGGGCCTGCCTACCTCCGGGCTCCTTCGTTTTTGCTCGCCTTCCGCCGGGGCTCGAGGGTTATCCCGTAACGCACGTTAGTTTCGACGCTGCCCCGCGCTATTATACGTTTCAAACTGTCCGGGCTCTACATACGAGCGCAGGATCAGATTGCTTGAGATTTCTACCACGCGGGATTTGGTTTCTGAAACGCGGTAATAGGGTAGCTAGGCTTCAACATGTTCGGTACTCCTGTATTCGTCTATTTTAATTCCTAATTGCTATTGTAAAATGCAATATCGTGCCAGTACAAACGGTATTTTGTAAAATACTTATAAAAATTTGAATTTGTAAAAATCTCTTCTACAGTTTACTGTAATTATTATTCTATTTTAATATTACATGCATTTCCTTTCCTTTCCCGTTATCAAAGCAAGTTTTATTTCCTGCTTATTTTGTTGTTTAATAAAAGAAAAACTTTCATTCATTATAACGTATATTAGAAACAAAGTAACAATTTTTAATAAAAAATATAACTGTTATTTCCAGTTAATTTTAAACTGACAAGAAGAGTCTTGAGCTAAATTTCTTCATTAGTTTCGTCAAGTTGCATATCAAAAATATAATTTAAAATGCTACTTGCATACTCCGATACTTTAGAGACGCATAAGATCCGAACACATTTTCGATTACGAATGAATCGTTAATTTTACAAAATGTGACTATCGACATTCGGCGTGACATCATTATGCGAAGATCAGACAACTTTACACGCTGCAAAATCCCAAAGGGATCACCGATCTTCGTGCCTAACCAGTTATAACATTACAGCGAAGATCCATCAGATGATCAACTGTTTCATACGCGGAGAAAGCGCCAACCAACAAACAAATTAATCTTCACACCCCTGTAAACTACAGACCGGCGCGTCATTAATTAGCCCATTCCACGAGTTGCTCGTAAGATCGAAGCGGGAAGAAGGAATATGATCCACCTCGGAGATTCCATTTCCTCCCACGATTCATCGATCTCGCATTCTCCCTCGTCACCCTCGTCAGCCCACGGAACTTCTCGACTTCCGTATCCCTTTATCTCTCCCTTCTGCTCGCGCATCCGTATGCCGCCGTGCTTTAAGGCGAACAGGAGGACGAAGTCGAGTCCTCGCATGATTATTACATATGCACATTACGTATATGTGAAACACAATTGTCTCGATAAAGAAGCGCGATAACATTTTCCAGCGACTACGTATTTCTTTACGTTTACAAAAGCAACCTTACATGTTGTATGAGTGAAATATAATAGCAAAATTACGTATCTCACTAGTAAAATTTAAAATTGTTCCAAAATCTCAAAATTTAATCTTTTCCGATGACAGACTTCCGCAGAAAACCGTTCATTTTTATAGATTCTAATTAAATGCACACTTTAATTTGCTTAGATACAAAATATGTCTAATATTGTATATGATATATACTTCTTTTAAGGGGATTTTTTTTTAAATCGACCAAACTGGCAAAAACGATGTTTGATTACCACTGCCGACAAAGAGTTACTCAAATTATATATATATTTTATTTAAATTTGGGATGCAATTGTTATTTTTCTTCGTCTTTACCATCGAAATATCGAATGACAGTACTCTTTCCAAATAAAATCTGATACTTCGGGGCAGTTTTACCGGTGATGGGATACACCGCAAATATCGGTCGCGGTCTGTATTTTTCATGCGGTCGTTTACGCACCGCGAGAATGAAGTTGGCCGTAATCGCGTAACCGCAAAGTAGCCCAGCGCTCTACCGCGCGGTAGCGCTCTTAAATCGCCGCCGACGACGGAAACCGCGAACACAAACGTACACGCACACGCCGCGAGAATTGTCGACGAGATCGCACGGAAGTGTGGTTTGCGCGACACGTGCGTGGCCATCGTAAAAATCACATAAAACGATCAGCAGAAGCGGTAACGAGCGACCCGCCGTTTGTTCTCGACTCGCTCGTTCGAGAAAACATCGACAAACGATCGGTGATCCGCGAACAACGCGAGTTATTTTCTCGAACGTGGAAATTTACACAGTCGTAAATCTTATTGCCCCGATCTCTTCAGGAATTTCAATAACTTATTAGAAAACAATGCTACTCGTGCACGTACGTAATCGTGTCTATTTGAGTCTTTCCCGCCTATCCATTGGTCATTCAACTTGTATCTAGTTGTAAGTAATTATAATATTAAAAATACACTAATTTTTATATATTTTATCGTAGAATTAAATTTGATTAAACCCATATTACGGGCAAACGATAAACTACGCATGTAAATTTATTTTATAATTTTAAAATAATCGTTAACTCTTCACATCGTTGGGAAAATGCCGATCGGTATATCGTTTTTATGAAGTAAAATGTACGACCCATTAGGCATGAAAGGTTCAAAAAGCGCGACTACGGATCGTTCAGGCGTGTTCGCGGTGATAAACTCATTGTAACGCAGCAGAAAAACTGTTTGGTGCGAGATTTCGAGAGCGGATAGGCGTGACGTCGAGCCTTGACTCTCGTGGAAGAGCGTGATATTGCGTTTGGTCACACCACCGCGGTATGATAGCGACGTCGTCTTGAGAGGGGCCACGCTTTAACCGCTTCCGTAATTCGCCAGGCTTTGAAGTGTTCGCTCGCCACATGAGATATTTTTTTTAGAGATAGTTACGTTTCATTCGTCGCGATAAAAAAAATGTCCCCTGGTCAGGACATTACATTTTTTTTAAACGCACGATCTGATATTAAAAATATCGTAAACCAATGCATTATATTATATCATATTATTACAATTAAAATTTTCCTCCAAGGCCCTTTCATATTTTCTCATTTTATACACTTGCCGCTTTTTACTTCCTCGTTAGAAATATGAGGAATTACATCATATCTTAATGTCTCTTAATGATCTTAATGACGTACGTCACTGGGCACTCTTGGAACACTGGAAGACCAAATGAGACATGGAATGTGACTATCGAAGACAATCTCGTATCGATAACAGCGAGGTAACATAGCCACTGCGAAGTTTCATCCTACTTTTGGTGTACCAACGGCGCCAAGATACACGAGGTACCTAAGGACCCTGCAAGATAAATGCATCCCTCGAGAGTGTCGTCTAACAACACCCGACGTACCCGTAAAAAGTAATATCGCGACGATGCTTGCCGCAAGAAAGTGCTTTTATCGCGGAAAGTTCGTCTCGTTATCTGGCAAAAAGAGGCAAAGGAATTTACACGCGAACTCGCTGTTAGCAAGACGATACCGAGTGCGATCCTTATCTAAGCGAAGCACGGTAAAACAAAGACGTCATAAATTGCTAATTAATTAATCTTTTCGAAATCGGGAATATTTACGTCTTCTATTGCAACTTTTATGTCTGTATCTGTAATGTACCTATATGTACATAAAAATATTTATAGTATAAGCAAAATCTGAGATCAATCACCAATGTGAAAAATAATAAATTAAACATAACTTCGAATTATATTTAACGATTTTTTTTATCGCGGATATGATTTTTCATTAGTAACCATTATTTTATTATATAATTATCTTATTAGTTGAAAATGTATTTAAAGAGACTTTCATACTTTTTTATATTTATCTAATTTTGTTTATTTAATCTATGCTAGTCGCGATATGATTATAATCAGGGTTGGGAAGTAACTCGTTACTTGTAACGAAGTTACAGTTACAGTTACATCTTTTTGGCAACTCTAACTTAACTTCGTTACTTTTTCTCCATCTGTAACTGTAACTTAACTCAGTTACATTTTTTTCGATAACTAGTAACTAATTTAATAGTTACATTAATAGTTACTTTATATATTTTTTAAACCTTCACTTAATCGCGTAGACCTTGCCTTTACGTATAAGCGACTCCCTAGAAGCACAATTCATTGGCTGTACATTGGCTAACATTGGTTAAACATTGGTTATGTTGGCAGTGAATTGGCCAATATTTCCCCAATATAACACCAATATTGGTCATAAAGTAAACGCAAATATACTACTGACATTGTACCTAGATGATAATTTGTATTGGATTGAATATATTAGCAAGATTGTCCAATAAAATTGTAATATTGAGTATAGAATAAATACTAATGTAACGCCGATGTTACGTATCAATAATTGCACGGTAGTGTGTTTACATTGAAAATGCATTGCAAAAATATGAGGCCCTCCACCACCCCCGCCAATTTCAATCGGCGGTCCTCTTTTCTTTATAATAATCATTTTCTTTTGACATATTTGTCATTATTATATTTTCATCACAATTAATTTTATAATTTATTACAATATAAAGCATGTGGCTATGTCTACTCTCTAAAAGTCAATCAGTGGATTATTACAGAAAACAGTGAATACCCACTGATTCACAGTTACAAGTATACCACTGAATAATTCAATAATTATACCAGTTTTCAGTGATAATTCACTGATTGACTTTTAGAGAGTAATATGTAACATTCTTTAGAAATGTGTAAACAAAAAATCGTATCGTAAATCCGCAAACGAAAATCTATCGCATAAAAGATTATTTTAGAACAACTTAAAATTTCATACAATAGAAAAATTAATCTAAAGAGGCCCTCCGCCGCCCCCGCTGATTCCACTCAGCGGTCCTCTTTTCTTTACAATACGATTTTTAACATTTTTATTATTTAACTTTCTTCATACAATTTACTTATGTCTACGACAAACGTAATAAATTATGT
>NW_011967213.1:1609560-1661523 GCF_000949405.1 Vollenhovia emeryi | reverse complement strand
TGCTATCCGGGCTTTATCAACACTTTATATTATAATTCAACTACAGATTTAATATTTTTCTTTTCATTGCAAGAAAGTAATTGCAAAGTAACGATTCGTTACTTTTTGGGTAACTGTAACGCGTTACTTTTCATAATTAGTAACTTGTAACTGTAACTAGTTACATTTTTAGCGAAAAAACTGTAACTGTAACTAGATACTTTTATAAAGTAACTTTCCCAACTCTGATTATAATTTACTCAGTGTATCGCTTCTATGTCGCGATTGCGATTTTGTTGATTAGATAAGTAATCCGCGTAACAAGTGCCACACGATAAGTCCCGCGTCAGATAGGTGAATCTTCATCATCAAATTAGGCGAGGAGATCCATCCTCCCGCCAGCAATAATTATTTAGCCATGATCTTAAGAGTAACTTAACGCAACGTCACCTGCGCACCGCCATCTGCTAAATCGCTCCTGTAGTTACCTTCGTATAACGCATCACTTAACGGAGTCAGGAAAATGTCGCCGTGTAATATAGCTTGATTACCTCATTAGATAAGAAGTTACAAAATAACATGTAAAATTTTCAGGAGAAAATCTAAAAGATTGTTTCAATGTGTTTGACATCTCGAGAACCGATTAGTGGTAAGGTAAATAATCGTTCAATATTTTATATCGCATAAAAAATGTGGAAAAATTTATAAGAAAAGATTTATCACCTAATTTTCTTCTCTCCAACAATTATCGTTCAGTATAAAGTGAGCATCTCGCAAAAGTGCTAAAAAAAGTGTTTGACAGCCTCATTATTCAGCTCGTGAAAATAAGATGATTTCTAATTTAACCGAGTGATCGATTACACCTCGCGGATGAGTTTCCTCCATTTTTCATATTCGTCACGACAATTTTGGAACAATCGCACGCGCGGTCATCGTACCGGAAAAAATGTAGAGCCAGGCCGCACCACCTAACGACCTCCAGATTTTTATTGCGTCATTAAACTTCGCCTCGAAAGGTGGCCCGGTCTCTTCACGAACGCGAGCGCGTCTCTCGTGCTCTTGAGGCGTGTGGGAACTGAATTACGGTTAAAAATAATTTCATTCCCGGCGACAACAAGATTACGCCCTTTTATTGCGCCTCTTTTTATGTCCCCGGATCTCGAGCGGAGTCATTGACACGTTTTTCCAGCTGAGGAATTCCGAATAGCCGAGGAATTATCGCGTGCGTCGGCTCCGTGGGATTCGCGTAATGTCTTCACGACCACGAGTTGCAACTACACGTTCCAAAATAAATCAACTAATGTGGTAATGTAGAGTGTATGTTCTTCGCAGGTACTAATAAAAAGCGTTATTTTAATGGTAAATTTATTTTCTATTTTCCTTTACCAGAAATATATTTAATTATTAAATGAAACAAGCTTCTGTTTTAAACTTAATTATCTCCTTTCCTTCAATTATTATTTCTTCCATCGAATTAACCGAGGCATAGATAGGTACGCGGTAATCATTACAAAACTTTTTATATTCGTAGATCAGATTTTCTATTCCTAGATATACAATTCGCACGCGGACACTCCCTACTGAAATACTATACGACGCGCGTTTTTCTCGTTGCAACGCCGAGTTTTCGAGTTTGTTTTGTCCCGCCCAATGCCGATAGAAGACCGCGATCGCGAATTCGACTACAAGCCCGAGCCAGAAGCGGGACACAAGCCGGGGCAGCGTTGCGAGTCGGTAGATCGGGCGTCTCGTTGGTACCGGCAGGGCCAGACCGAAGTACAGCCCGGACAAAGGTCAGACGGGTCGTTGCACCCGCAGGCAGACAGGGCATATCTCCGCGATACTCTACCGCAGCTTGCATCGCCTTGCCGTTGCCTTGCCTTGCCTTGTCTTACCATTCGCGAGCCTGCCAGCCAGCAGCCCTCGGCGATTTGCTGTTAGTTGGCGACGATGGACAACAATGATAACACTAGCAGCGAGAGCGAGAGAGAGAGAACGAAGAGAGGAAGAGAGAAATTAGAATGCAGACATTCCTATCAATCTTGAAAAGAGCACTCCGTTATGCATCTCAAGACGCAAAACTTTATGTCTTTGTGTTGTGAAACTTTTCGTTTGCAGTGTAAAAATGTAAAAGTGAGCTTTATCTCGCGCTATTCGGCTCGATCTAGATCGGACATATGTATGAGTTTTATTCCTATTCTTATTCTTTTCTTTCCTCTCGCGTTATCTTCCGCTTCTGCATTTCTTCAATTATTCATTATATTAACAAAAGCATGTATTTATGAATATGTTTAATTGGTATATTATTTTTCTTCTTGCGTTGTCTTGCTTCTACTTTTCTTCAATTATTCATTACATTGACACTCCAAAGAGCATATTTATGGATATGTATGATGTATACAAATGTAAGTAATCATAGATGTACGTGTGTCATACACGCATGTGTCTATAGTGTATATGTATATTGTTTGGATCCGATGATTGTCTAAGCCTAGACGGCTGGTAGATCAATCATCCCTGAGGACCTATTAAAAATTTTACTAGCTATTGCAAGTAAATTTCTTACAAGAACCAATGGGGATGCAGAATTTTAGAGCAGATGACTCAAGGCTAAATCCTGATTGGCTCTCGCAACCAATCCAGTAGGAAAAATAATGTCGTATGCCGTTGGCCTAACATTCAACGAGTCTAATTGTAAGATTTTTCAAAAATTCTAGAAAATCTTCAATTTTCAATCATCAATCAACCCAAATTTATTGAATCAACAGATATTTCTAGCCATCTATTCTATACTTCAAGGTTTCTTAAAGGGGTCAACTGTTTAAATTAATAATACTAAAAATCTGACGCTAAAAAATTCCGAAAAGGGTCATGTTTTCAAAATATCTTGTTTAACATCTTTATTCAAGAAAGGTAAAGCTACTTTAAATGCGTATTTGCGATACACGTGTTTTCTCCTTCTCGGCTGGAAAAGTAGCACGAAACACCGTTTACGCAAACACTTCAAAACTCGCGGGAATCATCTCGGCATCGGTAAAGCCGAGTTGAACTTTATTACCGCGCATCATTAGACGATCATTAGGACGGCGTTCGGAGGAGTCCGGCTCGAAACCAAATGGGACGAATGCACGTGGGAATGAACGGATGAAGATTTACTCGACGGATTTCAATTGAACGCATTTCCATGGTTAATTGGTGATTCTTACAGTGGAATAGGTAAAAAAAGAGAGACTGCATCATTGATTCTATGCATACGAGCCCTGCGAAGCGGGCACGCGTGAGTAAACGGCGCGCAACGTGTCCACGTAAGACACGCATGGCTCTTCCTTCGGGAACAGCTGATGGTACTTTATGTCGTCGTCACGGCGTCCGACGACGCCGCGTTGCTAATCACTGCAATGAGAGACAACGTCGAACACCCAGGCGAAGACGACCGCACAACTGTCCGGCAAAAACACGTTTCCATTAGACGGCCTATTACTCGAGTCCGCTGCTACTTTCCTCGTGCCGGTCTCGCGACAATGATGACGGCGACGAAATGAAACGTACGAATCGGAAATACCGAATGACGATGCGCGTCGTAAATCGTATCGTACGATTTGCAATCCGGGACCGAGACAATGAATGAATAAAAATGGAACATTAGATATTATAATACGTAAAGTTACGTTAATCTTTTCGCACCTTTATGTAAAAAAAACTTATTCGTCTGATATTGGCAATCCAATTGTATGCATTTCAGCATTCTGGCATAAACATTCATATTTTATGAAGACTTTTGTAAAAATATTTGTTGTAAACTGTGTTTGCAATGGTACAATGATGCAATGTAATGCTGAAATATTTTTTAACGAAAAACTTTTGTTTAGGAATAATTACAAAAGAACAGTATATCACGAAAGCATTCTATATTCTTTAAGATAATGTCAAAATTATAGAAATGAAACTGAATCTTTTATACCAAGTCGCATAAAATGAAGGAAAAAGAATGACGCTGAGCCGTGCTGAGCCTCCAAGTGGGCGTTACATTCGCAGCGGGGAATCGTCCCGCGGTTAATTCGATTGAATCAGCATGGTGGTTAACACGTGATAGGACGTACGGCCTGTTTAACGCGCCCCGATAAAGTCACCGACGTGATCCGCCGCCACCCAAGAGTAGTCGATACTGTCGGGTAGCGGCGAGTTAACCACGAACGAGTGTCCCACTGCGACAGATCGGGTTCTCCTCCGGCAAAAAGGAGACAGAGGGAATAGCGAAACTTTCTTCAATTCGGAAAAATGCGTTCCAACTAAAGCGGTGAAATGAGAAAGGAGTACGAAATGAAATAACTAGATAATTGATTTCGACAGAGATATACTATGTCATAGGAATCAATAAATAAAACTCGAATTAATAAACGTATAAATGGAAACAAATTTATAAACTTAAATACTTATGCCTATTACCTTAGCATTAGAAATCATTAGAAGAAATATGTGAATGGTAATTAAATGATGATAATATAGATTCAATCACACAAATAATAAATTTTATAAACCAGGAAGAAGCTGTCATATATAGAGTTTGCCTGAAACAAATTTAGTCTCTAAATGTCATCAAACAATACTCATAATTACTGCTTGATTGATCTTTTAATGTATAACCGCTCATTCTACAATAATTCGCTCCAAACTTGTTGTTACTTAATGCGGCTTTGAAAAAATGATCTACCCCATCACTTTCGCAAATTCTCCCACTTTCACCACGAAAACTGTCTTCTTTTCGCAAGAGGATCGCGGATAAAGCCGAAAGGAACGGCGAAGGGCAGAGTAAACGCGCGGGCAGGCCGTAGGTAAAAGCACACCGGTGATTCTCTCTCGGGTCCCGAAGGCACGAGCCTCGGTAACAAAGGGCGATCTTATCTGGCGCACGGATCAAAACCAGAATATGGTCCCGGCATAGCGGGCATATCCGACATACCGCGATGCTATATCGCCCGTCCGTCGTTCCTGTCGCTTGCGCGCGTGCACGCTGCACGCTCGTGTATATACGCGCGTGTGTCGCCGAGGCTTTCCCCATATAGCGCACGGCCGTCCAGATACGATAGAGCATAATTCCATTGTGCTCTCTCTCGAACCCCAAAGGCAAACGTACGACTGTACTTTTCTCTCTTTCCATTGTCGATTAGAGCACGCGATTCGAGCGGGTAACATGCTCGAATATCGACTACGAATGTCCATTGATATTCCGATAGCGGAAAGTTACTTTTATCCCAACATTTTCATCTGAACATGGGACACATTTATTAGCCAGTATCAGCTAAGAACGATCATCAGTGCTATTGGAAGCGATCTTTTGCTATTTGTCGGTAATTTAATATACTTGCAGCGATAAACGATCACAACTTTTGCTGATGCGTGTCTTATAATTATTGAAAATTATTTAGTAAAATACACGATCTCATTTCTTTTCTTTTCAAACTATTTTCTTGATTGGGTAGTTTGAAACCTAATAGTTTATTAATACGTTTTCTCGAAATTCGCTCTGTATTGATATCGCACTGGCAATAGTTGTGAATATATGATAGCTATTTTAAGCGCGTGCAGTTGCTGAGTTTGATTCACACGGCATTTAGTCACGCAAATCATTCAATCACACAACATTAAAATCAAGATTTCAGAGAAACTATCCAATTCGCGTAGACTAATCCGGCGAATCGAGCGGCTGGGAATGATGAGATCGTGTCAGCAAAACGGTTTCTCGGTCAGCAATGTGATCATAATTAGATATCGTCTCGCGTATGGACATCCCATTAGTAAAGCGTGGGAAGACGAGCGTTTTCTTGATAAGCACGCCTTTACTAATAACGGTCGGAAACATAGTTGGCAAAAAGCAGAAACACGGTTACAAACCAACCGAGCGGTCGCTCCCGGTGCAGCGCGTGTTCTCGCTCTCGCACCAGCGCGACCCGACGAGGAAGGGAACACGGCCGCCGCACACTGCGGGAACAGCAAATTAGCGGAAAGCACTGGGTCACATCTGGACGGGACGAGCCCCAATCCATGTCTCGTGATTTACTGCCGCGCGCACGTTCGGACGAGGTATGGACTTCATTACTAAATTACACGTCGTGCCAGCCACTGATGGATCAATTTTTATCCCACGGCCCTCTTTCTCTCTTACTCTCTCTCTCTCTTTCTCCCCTTCCTTCCCTCTCTGACTTTACTGCCGAGCAACATCCACCGTTGCTGGCATATGCCTACCTCGATTACTACATTCGTACACTTGGTTATGTGTAGTCGACATGGGTCGAAAGAGTTATTTAAGCTTCGCTGTAAACGGTTGTAATGGGTGTTGCTGATACCGCGAAGCGGAGTGGCGTATTTGCGCCGCGCAACAGGGTTACGTGCCTGAACTTGTAATACGGCGGGCTGTCTACAGAACTTCTAGAATATTTTGCATAATTTTCTTAAACGAGTTATAAAGTGTTCAAAAATAATGAAATTGTTATACCATCGTTTGTGAGTGTTTGTATATTATTACCAGATGCCAATCAAAGTGAGATATAATTACAAAGTTTTACTTAACGTTAAAGAATTTTACTCGAGTAGTAACGCCGCATAGATGCAGGCGGCTAACGGAGTTTAATTAAACTTAGTTTCAAACTTACGCGGTTTATTAGGATATTACAAATTCGAATGTTGAGTAAGGATTAAAATTTGTCTAAAAAGTATATGTAGAAAGTCCTTAAGTGATCTAGCAAATTGATTTATTTGATAATGAAAGCTGAAAGGATCTTTCGATCTAAGAATTAAATAATCACGTGTCAGACTACAGCGAAATAATTGCAAGTTTGAAGTTATTAGGGAAATTAATCGATCTATCAATCTTCCGTGGAACTGAGCTTTGGACATTGGGCGGACAGAACGCGATAACTTGTTAAGGATCGCTACCAGAATGTAGTGCCAAGACAACAAGACTCCGATGCGAGGCTCGTGGCGAAGTAAGGTCGAGGGCTCGGGAGCTCGATCTCTCGAACCCGAGCTCTCGAGGGTGTACGATGTCGAGGCCGAGGGGACCACGCGGGGTATTAGCATATTAATTTCGCTGAGACTGCGACGCGCAGATAAAGCATCTTAGGAAGGCGAACTTCGGTGATGAATCAAGCTCATAGCCGCGGTAATTATTCAGAAAGTTCAGCGCCGTTGCCGCCGCCGGGCGAGTCAGCCGCGCATTTGCGGCGCGAAACGAAACAAAAATATTTTTCTTTCTAGGACTTCACAAGCACAGCACCGGTGCACCACCGGTTATCTCCTGCTTCTTTGCCGGCCCGATTACTGCTCCTCTTTTTAACGGCGCTCCCGAAATTTACATAACGTCGCAACTTCCTCGCCGAATTCACTTTCTCGCATTGAATACGCGGATTAATTCATCATTTCATTGACCACACAATCCTTTCTTTTAACAAAGCATACAATTTAAATAAAAAAACTATTCAGATAGAGAGAGAGAGAGAGAGAGAGAGAAAATTCCAACATTGTTATTACTTCTATTCAATAACAAGATAAATGAGAAAAATATTAAATGCATCATGATTTCTTCAAGATTCTGGTAAGCGATGACTTCATCAGCTCGAAATTAATTTGAATATTACACATAACGATATGAATTACGAGTCACATATTGACAAGACATGAGTTTAAAGATCATAGAATGCGGAAGTTACGTAAATACGATAACTCGAAAACTAAACGTAGCAGCTTGTCAAGCGAGAACAATGTTAATCTATTTACTTGCTACGGATCTCCCTTTCTTCCTGCGCCAAAAACTCCAGTTTCCCCGCGAGTACTTGCCTTTATCAAGCTCGTATTTCATCACTGGTGTCCGTTTATGAGCGCGCAAGAAATTAACTTTTTCGCTAATTAACTCCCTGGAGTCGCTAACGAACTGTAGCGAACG
Source organism: Vollenhovia emeryi (assembly GCF_000949405.1). Lineage (NCBI taxonomy): Eukaryota > Metazoa > Arthropoda > Insecta > Hymenoptera > Formicidae > Vollenhovia > Vollenhovia emeryi. Next base: position 1,653,605 of record NW_011967213.1, on the reverse strand, counting down.
CGTATCGCTTTTTCTTTCCTCCCCCTCTGTAGAAAGCAACGAAAAGGAGGCGCCCTTTTGGTCGAGCTCACGCGAGGATTTAATGAATGCTCGGCAATCAGCTTTTTAAAAACTACAGCAAAACCCTAGCGAGCTCACAATTTTATTTGTCACGAGCAAAATATGTGAAATGATATTAACATAGAATAAATTGCGTGTTAGTTATAAATTTTTAGTTTGTGTATAATAATTAATTCGAATGTATCAAAGAAACTTGCAACAATTTTACAATCAATATGCAGTAACAATAACTTATTTAAAGTCACTCTATGCATAATTTGTAGATATATTTCTTTTTTCTTGCAACATAATCACGTTCTCTTATTTGAATGTAGTATATAATAAAGTAACACAATGTTTTCGAAATCTCGAACGTGAGAAAAAAACAGCAGAAAAGTTTGTCTTACTCTGCCTCGCATTTAATTAATTTGATTAATTTTTATAAACCTTTTTCGACATATAACGCTCGATTTGTAACTTTCAAGTAGTGGCCCACTTTTTGTTACGGTAATTGTGCCGCTCGCTGTTTGCCACAAAGAAGAAACGCACGAGTTTCCTCTCGAACACGCACACAGGAAAGCCCACCCTTCGCCGTCCATTTGTCATCATGCCTGCGAAAGCTCCTCGCCGAACTTGCGCGCCATCGACGCCCCCGTCGCCCACCTCGTGTCGCGCTGATGTTACGTGGGAGTAATTATTGCCCGACATGAATCGCAAGTTACCCTTGACGCCGTAATAAGAATGCTCATCCCCCCCCCCCGAAGCTCCTAATGGACTACCGCTGCTCTTCGACAGAGCTAAAAACTCGACTTCTCAACGTCGTCGACCCAAAGTTTTCCCCGCGGCGATCTTCCTGCGCGAGAGCGCGGCCATCGCGGACTCATAAATATAAATCGGCTAATTTTTCTAATTAGATCGTTAGCGCACGCGACGAGATTGGAAGGTTCTCCCGAGGAAATAAATCCGCGGCATTCGATTAATTTCGCAACGAGACGTCGACGCCACGTCGAAGGGAATTTTCTTTCCGAAGTAGTGAGATAATCCAATGTACTGGGGAAAAAGATTTCAAATAGAAGAAATAGCAGAGCGCGCATTGCACTTATCGTATTTTAATTTGCTCTCCGCGGGAGAAGACTGTATTTCTCGTTATATTGAGATTAGTTTCACAAACAAGAAAGAGTGAACGTTGAAAATATACGGTAAATCATTTGAGACAAAAGAAATGAGAAATATTTTTCGTTCTTCTTTAGAGATAAATATATGTCTTTCTCTCTATCTCTTTATCGCAAATTAATTTTTGTAAATTTTATATCTTGATAATAAAAAGCCCAACAAAATTTCTTCTGCATTTATGGAAAAAGTTTCAGATCAACTTTATGTTTAACCACTTTCTTGACGATTGAAATATATATGGTAAATTCCTACATTTTTTTGCCTTTCTGATCCCTTGGGATGCTAGTGTCCCAGTTAAAAAAAATTAACAAAAAATAATTACATCATAAAGAAAAAACAATTTTCAACGCAACTTTTCGAAATATTAAATTAACGGTGACATATGGCGGGCTAATTCTATACGATCTTATTCGCCGACTTGCCGCCAAGATAGTTTGCTGTAAGATGGATAATAAATCAATACGTAATTAGTTTGCGACCTAATACGACGCTTAGCGTCGCATCATTTATGCATGATAATTTATCTATGCACAATGACTTTTCCAAGACTTATGAATAATTTTATGCAATTTATTTATTTGTAAGATATCTGTACTCATTCCAACTATTGTTAAAAATTATGAGAATGGAGTAATAAAATAATTTGTATCGAAAAATAAGCGCTTAAAATATGAATTGAAAATACTTAAACTCCTAATATAAATCGTTTTTGAAAAATAGGAATAAAATGCATATTATACAAATTATCGATACTATTATCAGTGCAAATAGCTAAATAAATATGCAGCAAAGATCGATTACTAAAATGTCGTTGATTTTGATATGTAGATACTAAATATTAAAGTTAAAGAATTTTTATAGGGTCAAAAGTATCGATGTGCGTTTTTAGCTTCACAGCCATCTCTAACACGCGACTACTACATTGCAGTTGGTACTTCTGCGCAAGTACGCCTGCCTATCTTTCCGCTTTTTTTTTCTTCGTTCTCTCGCCCTTCGCCCTCATCCCTTCGGCGTGCGATCACACCACCAGCTAGCAGTGACCGCAGCACGAGAGTCAAAAGGCAATCGATAGTGGGCGGCCGACACTGACAGCGGCTGCCCTTCTTTCATGCATATGCTGATGTCACCCATACATTTCGCGGGGATGTCAGCGGCGGTGGCTATCGTGGTCCATCGGCACACGTCGTGAGATTGAATTTGTTATGTTGATTCGAAAGGAGATCTCCTCGCTTTCTTCGGGCGCGCTAGCCCAAGGATCGATCGCTCGACCAGAGCTTCGGATAGTTTCCCTTCCTCGAGAGGAGTATTCGGGGAGAGTCGAGTACACATATCTCGAAAAATACCGCGAGGTAGAGGTCGAATTGCAACAGCAGAGATAACAAAGAAACGTTTTCAAAGCCATTCAGTGTGGAGAAAATAGTGAAAATCTCAGGCCGAATTACTTCATTAGATATTTTGAACAGCAGAAGAAACGCGATAGGGGAACAAATTTTACACGATAAAATTGCAAAGCATGTAAACAATTTTCAGCAAATATGAGTGCAAATAATCTATGCAACGTGAACGGAAATACTTTGCAATCTTCTGGAAATGTATCGAAAGAGATTCTTTAAAAAATATGTGAACGACAGTCTTTCAAAACAAAAAAATCAGGCGAACAGGCACGGACTCAAATAACTAATTTGGCTCTGATCAATAACAATATACCGAGATGTATAATAATGATTGCTTAGTTATCTCGCGCTTTCAAAGTAAGAAATAATATACCCTCGTGCAAGTAATTATGAAATAACAACGCACGATAGGGACGCTGACGAGCGCGGCGGAAGTTGCGCAACGCGTTCGATCCGACGACGAATCGAACGGCAACGTAAAAAGCCGACGGTCGCTCACAATGGGACGGCGAAGAAGCATTGTCATTCTTGACTTTCGCGGGCTCCGGAGGACTCCCCGGCCGGACTGTCGCGAAGAACAGGTCCGCGCGGCGCGGCGAATACGCACGGCGAATGGACTCGGCCGTATGAATGTGGCTTTTAATTATGTAGTGAATAGAAGCGCGTCTGCCATACAAGTCACACCGCGAGCCAGAGTTTAATATAACGCTCGTAATAATAGCTTTGTAAACGAATGGGAAAAAAAGGATGGAAGCGCGTCTGGAAAATGACGGGAACGTCTGCCAATGCCGCTACCTACTGTAACCGCCGTACCTGCTCTTCTCTCTCTCTCTCTCTCTCTCTCTCTCTCTCTCTCTCTCTCTCTCCCCCCCCCCTCCTCTCTCCTCTCTTTCTCTATATACCTCTCTCTCTCTTGCTCTCTTGTGCTGCGAAAATGCATAATATAACCCCGCCGCTTCCGCGATGAAAAGCGCCGCTGTTATTTCTGTATTTCCATCCCCGTCAAAGGGCCGATTGCACCAATGGTTGCACAGCCGCCGCGCGGTATCCGACATGCGGTGCAACCGCGGCCCTTTGAAGCCGGTTAATTATATTTTCTTTCTCTACGTTGCGGCTAGAATTGTGTGGAGTACTCTGGAAGAAGAGCCTTAATCCCTGTTGGCTCGTTTTCTGCGCTCTCAATCAGTTGTATCTTTGATCGCGTACGCGCAGAATGTTATATTTCCAAAAATACGAGTTGAAAAGCTCTCGTGACATAAAAATGTACAATCTGATAATAAAATTGAACGAGAGAAAGAGAGAGAGAGAGAGAGAGAGGAAGGGAGGGGAAATGAGAAGAGAAATCGTCTTAGAATTTACATGTCAAGACATCGTACGATCAATTGATCGTATGCGATAATATTCTTTTTCACACACATACACACGCTTGCTTTTATCCATAGAACGTTGATTGAAATTTGTGGGATATCGCAGGATCAAATCTAAGAAGTTTAAAAATAAACTGCGCTTCTTGTTGCAAGAATAAAAGGCACGATAAATTCCCCCTAAGGGGAGAACGCGAGAGAACGAAGAAGAATGGAGAGGAGTATCGTCGGAATCATCAGGGCGTATCGTCTATCATCGGGCAAACGAGCACAGTCGAGGACGACGCCGCAGCATCGTGCCGAACTAATGTTTCATTAAGAGGAACAGCTGCGCCGTTGTCACTTAATTTATTAAGTAACGCGTTAGCCACTTGTTACGCCGCGAAACGGCTGAGCTCGCGTGGTTCCACACTTTGATGCCCTCCCGAAATGCACTTAAATGCCGTCAGGTTACTTTGTAAATATACACCCTCAGAAAGGATTTCTGTTACCGAGAAAAACAAAATTCTTGACGCATTTGTATTTCTCGCAACCTCATTTAGTATAAAACTAAGCCAATGTCAAAATAAAATCAATAATTCTTATTCTCCTCTATCGAATTAAAAAAGCTCGATTTACTATTACATATTAAGACCAAGAGTAACTTATATAAATATAAGTTTATATTGTTGCGTTTAGAATAAATGTTCCCTCCATCTTACAACGCACGAAGTTTGCGCCACGACATTCGACAAAAGACGAGACGTACTATCATTTTATTCTAGAGTTTAGAATTTAAGATTAAAATATTCCTTTCTCTATACTAAATATGATTGGCGCTATACATATTGATCCTATTTTACGATACATTCAAGTGTAATAGCATTGGATCCGGAAATTTTTTCTGTGGGTGAAGTAACGTCCCGCGATGACAAAAATATTATAGGATCCACGTTCCTAAATTCTTTGATTTTAAAGGGCTTTCGGTAAGTCGCTTCTTGAAAGCAAGATAGTCGAGACCGTTAAGTCTTCCGTGTAAATTACTACACGCGAAAAGTGATTGTCAACAATTAATTTCGCAAAAATTATGTAATAGATAAAATCATGAGGAATTACTTTATTGTCGCTGCACCGACGCACCAACGCTCCCCCGCGCCTCCGCAACATCCTTCTCTCGAAGAACACAGCACTCGTTCTCACAAACACAGTTCACTCGCGCACGCACGAATTATTAAAATATAATCTTTTGCACGATATACTTTGTGCAAGCACACGCATCGCGCACTTCATGTAGTATCGATGTAATACAATGGGACACGAAGAAAATATTAACGCGCAATACGTGAAAAAAAAATATCGTGACTACTCGTTACTTGAATTCCTCGAATCAGCGATTCGTGTATTATTCCGCATTTTCAATCTGCGAATGACACATTTAAACTGCCAAAAAGTTTACGCAATGTATGTACGCATTCGGAGCCAAGTATCTTTAAGAGATTTGCACGAAATCTAAGCCTGTAACGAAACGGTATAATTTGCGATTTCCAGCTCTCGACTATCGTTTAAATAAATGAAACGCGCGAAGAACATCTTCAATAAGTCATTCTTTCGATAGCTTAAGATCTGCTAATTGTAAAAGTTAATCAACTGTGTGAATTATCGTAAATCGTTAGAATCGTACGAAATAATCCCGTTCGGTCGTTTCTGTCGCGATCATATTCCGAGGGGTAATGCGACAGTCGGAACGGCTCGCGCCACTACCTGCCCGCCCGAGCCTCACCGCGTGAATGATAACAAAGTGACTTTAATGTAAACAACAGTAGAACGTACGCCGCGCGCAAACACGAACGACTCGCCGCGGCCACGAAATATTTAACATATTACATGCATGCCGAATGTGTTCTATCACACATATTCCAAATTAGTTATTAATGAACAGTCGATGTATCACGGCTTTCCATTACATGAATTATTCCAACGACGTGTACCCGGCGATCCATACGTTACTCCGCGCTCTCGATGCGAAAATAGCAGGCGAATCATGTTTAAATCAGCGAAAACGTCAATCTCGCCAAGTATACTTGTCGGCAATCGAGCATTATTGAAGAAACGCCCGATTAGTGTTCGAAAATATGTTTATTAGCATTACAACAGTTTACAATTATCGTTCCTTCGATCGCGAGCTTTAATTCGGACGTTCATTTCGTCGCGCGGATATCTATTGCGACAAATATGCTTGTGAAAATCGTGGAAATTATTCGCGGCGGATGATGCGATTGTTAATTCGTAGGTAAAAATCGCGTTTCGCACGTTAATGATGCGCCGATACACGAAGCGTACGCTCCACTACTTGCCAGCTCGAGCGCTGCCGCACGAATGATATCGCGGCGACCTTGCGTACGCACGTCACGCAGCAAAAACCAGACCGCCGGGAGTAAACAAATTTACAGTTGCCGCTACGAAATATTCAAACGAAACAAACGTACCTACGCCGAAATAAATTAACGAAATATTACAGAATGAAGCCAACAGCACACGATACTATTTTTCCTTCTGGATTGCTTGCGAGATCCAATGAGGATGCAGAGTTTTAAGCCAACGGCACATGATGATACGATTTTTCCTACTGGATTGCTTTAATTGTTATAAGCAAATTATTTAACTAAATCGAGTGAGGCTTATTGTCGCCAGTGGTAGTTAACACGGGGAAATTCTTTTAAAATATCGACCAAACTGGCATAAAATGTGATATATACTTAAGTCGCAACGTTTCGACCTCTTAATCGGGTCCTTTTCAAGTACAAGCTGATACAATGTCATAAAACTGAGTTTTATTCGAGATCCACTAACGTACGGTTGCTCGAAAAATTTTAGAAATTGACATCGCTGTTAAAATCCATTGACTACTGAGACATATATGACATTATGAATTTGCTGCCACAGACTCATGAACTCATTCTGTTTCGGCATAAAATTAATCTGTTCAGTCAACATTAGATTGTACTTGAAAAGGACCCGATTAAGAGGTCGAAACGTTGTGATTTAAATATGTATCACATTTTATGCCAGATTGGTTGATTTTTTAAAAACATTTTCCCGTGCAAATTATTTAATTCTCGTTTCAATGAAAAATATGATTGGTGATTCTATCTAAAAGGAATTATTATTTTATATTTATTTAAAATTTATCTAAAGAAATCAAATTTATTTGTAATTCTATTAAAAAAATGTTTATGTAAAAGTATATATTAGTTATTAAGGTCTAACATTATCCTCCACGAGATTTTTACATTTGAGAGAAAAAGAAAATGATTTTAATAAATAAAAAGATTAAAATAAAATCACCGCAAAAATATATAGACTCGTTCTTTCTTTATTTATTGAAGAAACGAAATTTTACTCGTATCGGGACGTAAAACCATGAAAGAGGATAATAATAAATTTATATCCATTTTATGCTATCAAAACGAAAATAAACTTCACTGAATTCATATTTAGTAATAGATTTAATATTTTTTAGAAGCTCTCGAAATAATTAATCTGTTATTGAAACTTTTAACCAAAAAAATGAAATAATTTGTATAACAGATAAAAAAATTGCTATTAGTATTTGACTTGTCAATCGATTGTCATATTCGTAATTTTTTACACATAAAGAGGCGAAAGACAAATACAGCTGACAATCGGCATCAAAAGCTACTCACGAAAACAAATTGATGAACTTGTGAATGCAGTTACAAACTCGAGTAATTGTACCCTCGATATTTTCATAGAATTTTCGTATCTAATCTCTAAACCTATGCTATTATAGTACCACAGAATAGAGTGTATACACCTTAAAATACTATACATGTAAGACAAATCAACAAAAAAGAAGAAAATATATAATTATGTAATATCAGAATTTATATATATGTATAGTAAATCTATGTATAATAAAAATTCTCCCGAAAAAAGAAAGAGCCCGTTAAGAATCATAATAATTTTTTAGAAACTTGACGATCATTGATTCTCGAAACCCTGAATGATTAATTGTGATACAAAATATTAACCGTAACAGCAACGGATTATAAAATTTTAAAACATCCGTCGCATTCAATATTAGTATGCGGTGTTTTTACTTCAAAACAAGATCAACGTAAAAATACCTCTTTTGCGATATTAAATAAACATCGAGTTTTTTAAAAAATCATCGTCAAACTGACGGTATAAAGCCCGATCAAATAGCAGCTCGTTGAAAAAGTCCTTTTTCACTTGTAAACTTAAAAGCTAGACGAGACGCGTATTAGTTGCGGAGAAAATTGATAAGACGGTACGTGTCGCGCGATTAGATCAATCTCGGCTTTAACGCAGAGACGACGCAGATTTTGTGCGCGTCTATTACGATTCTCTCCTTGGTTTCCCGGTCTTCCACCCTGATACCTCGCAGCGATCCTCGGTACGGGCGGCTACGTGGCGACATAAACTCACCCAAGAGCCGCGCGAGAGCCGGGAGGAAAGGAAGCTTCCTGGAAACCTTTTGGTGCACGACGACGCACGAGTTTTACAGCCTCGTCGGGCGGTCACAGATGGGAAGGCGCGATATAAAAACTGGGTGCGCATATTCGTCCCGCAGGAATGCGGTTTACATACGTTCCCCTTATTCACGTTATATTCACGTCTTTCCTCCCCGGCCCAACTTACTCCCTGGCCCTCGCTCTCTTATCCGAGCGCCTTCGTTTCGCCACCCTCCACCATGTACATTTGCACATATGTTCCTTTCCGAAGATCCGATTTCATACAAAACGCACGTGCAGCTAAATCCGTCAAACATTTTCGCTAACTTAACCCGTCTTCGCGCGAGATAAGCAGACGATCAGCGATGATACTATAATTACATGTGTCATTTGTTTCGAATTACAGATTGATTAATGCGACTTATCGCGAATTGTACAACGATCTCGCTTTGCAATTGATTTCCGTATTCTTTAACCTCTGTGAGGCTATCGCGCCAAACCCTCGGGTGTCAGACGCCAAGCCCGGGACGAAACAAGCGTTAAGCGTCGTCGGCCACGCTCGCGTGACGCCGCGGATGAAGATATAACCCGGAGTTGGTAAAATGGTAACCCGGTAATGTAGTAACGTAGAGACCCAGCTGACTTTCGTAAGCGGATCACGCGCCCTGCTGAGTGCTTTACGGCATCACTTTTTTCCCGCGCGCCCACTTCTTCTTCATCTCCTTCGCCGCCACCGCCTTTTTCCCGGTCCTCAGCCCCCGCCTTCTCGTCGGGGATCATTTTTACTTTGTCAGTTCGTATTGGACCTTTATCTTTTTTAAACGCGGCGCATAATTCGCGGACATAATTCCGTTCTGAATCATCCGAAATTCTTCCTTATTCCGCTCATAATTTTATGGCAAAAGAACGCCATGCCTGATATTTAAAAAAGCCCTGGACCTTATTCATAGGAATCGGATCGATTCCTTTGTGTTATAAAATCTATTTGTAAAACTTCGACTTGGGATACGACTCCGACAAAAGTCCGAATTAAAAGAGAAGTGCGTGATGTTCGGTACAATTTTAATTCTGATCCAGAATGAGCGTTTAAGCACAACAACGAGGAAATTACGTAAAATCGAGATATGACCTTACGAAAGAGATCAGGCGATATGCTACATGATGAGAGCCGATTAGTTCTTGGCGGAAAATAACAAGTACAAGAATGGAACTTGAATTAATTACCTCCCGTAACCGTTTACCACGGAAACTCACCTCCTCGGTAGTACAGTAACCCAGAAATGTAGCTGGAGCACCAAGCTATCATCAGCAAGGGGGCAGTCGAAAACCACGCAGCGCGCAGAGATGCAGGACGAGGGAGAGGCGAAAGGGGGGAGAAATAAGGGTGAGGGAACGGGACAGGAATAAAACGAGGAGGACGAGGAGGAGGCAGAAGCCCTACGGTATGTGGACACGCGCGCACGCGGCCGAAGTGGGTATGCGTCTCTCTGCGCGGCTGGATGGGGAACGAGCCGCGCCATAAAACACGGGGAATCCGGGGCTTTATTTTATTTCATTCAATTCTTCACGGGCGACAACCGCCTCGGGAATATGGAATCAAGTTGTTACGTCGCCTTACGGAGGATGACGAGATCGCGGGCGGCGAAGAGGGCCGGAGGCGCGGCAGTAGATATCGGTAAGTTTCCTCGCCCCGGCGAGGGGGGGGGGGACGGGGACCAGACCGGGGAGACACACTCCGCATAAGCAAGTGGCGGGCACGCGCTGCGCGATAAAGTATCGTCTCTGCTCCCGATACGTATGCGTGCACATACGTATTTCGTATGTGCTCCGGGTCCGCCGAGCGTCCAATTCGACGTTATTGCGTTACGTATCCGATCCGCGCGACGATCCTCCTTTCGTTAAGGCGACTCCGAATTTTGCATCGAAAACCTCCCTCCCGACCCGCGCCGTTCGGTGCGCACGTACTCCGCTGATCCTCCCCCGGTAAAGAGAAACCGCGCGAAACTGACTTTGGTCTCCATGGTTACTAAAAGGATGTTCGGCGATTATCCGGCGAGGATATCAGCACGAGTGTTGCGAAAAAACCAAAGGAGATCTATGACCAACTGCATCTCAATTCTTAATGATCTTACATCTCGATCTAGATATCTTATTTTATGTAATTACACTCGGTGCAAAAGTGCACGTTTTTCACGTTTTTAGATCGCGTTTTTACAGAGTTCGATTTCACTACGGATATTTTCGGCGCAGTAGGAAAACTTCCTCGCTGCGCGAGGAAAAATTAATTAAACGATGTTTGAATTTTATCGGCGAGGGAAGAGGCGAATGAGGCGCACTCGCTCACTTTCGCCGTGCGAGACGTTGCGTTTAAAACGACGCATGGCGAAAAATCGAACCGTGTTTGCATCGAATGACTCGTCCGCGCGCGAACATAAACGTCCTCATAGTCAGGCGGGATAGCTCGGTGAGTTACGTTCACCGTTAATTGTGAATCTATTCTATGATTTTTAGAAACGACCGACTCTTGCGCGCTTCCCACCGAGGGGTCACGACTGTCTATCAACGGCAAGTGCGTCAGTCAACGCGAAATTTACGACCTTGCCATTTACGGGCCACGGAGCACCACATTTTTCTTCATTGGCTGATGACGATAGCGACGTCGGCGACGGTAGAGCTGGTGACCGATAAAATGTGTGAATCGATAGCGGAAACGGGATAAACTTGATTTTTCTTTGATAAGTATTAATGAAAAAAAATACAGCATATCTTCACTGAACGAATAGTAGGAACACTGAAAAAAATTTCTGGTTGAATATGGACGAATCAGATAATTCCTTTAGGATTTACCAGAATTCCTGTAATCCTACAGAAATTCTGGTAAATCCTAAAGGAATTCTGGTAAATCCTAAAGGAATTATCTGATTCGTCCATATTCAACCAGAAATTTTTTTCAGTGAACGTATACTCAAAGATTCCCAATTGAGTTTTTGCTTGGAAAAAATTCAAGTGTAACTCGTTACTTTTTAATGCATTGGTACACGGGGAAAAAAGTTGTATCAACAAGATCAGTGTAATTGAAATAAAATGGTTGAAACAACAACATCAGTATTAATAAATAAAAAACTTCGGATAGTTGTCTTAATAATCTGAATATTTAGTTCAATGCTTAAAATTAAAATCCATAGCAAACACAATTGAGGGAATAATTTACGTTTGTTTAGTTCAACAGCATTTTTCCGTGTAATTAAAATTGACGTCAATTTAACGCTGAGATAAACGATCCAAAATTCATGCCGATTAATAACATTCTCGCATCTTATACACGAAGAGAATTCTCCCCTGAAATTTACCCCGAAAATCATGCAATCGCGGGACAACATGGCATTCTAAAAAATTGCATGAGAGCCCTTTGAAACTTCACCATTCTATTAATAAAATGTATACCAAGTATAAACCAGTAGAATGTATGATAAAACCTCAAAAAACCCCCCATAAAATTCTCCGAAACGCCACGCTGCTCGACGACTACATGACTTTCAGGGTGAATCCCATAAGAAAATTATCTCCGTGTACAGATACTTTTGAATGGTGTCGGAATACTTTGACGAATAAAACGATGAAACTTAGGATATTAATATATTGTATAATAATATATAATAGCAATTCTTGTGACGTGTTTCTTGCGTATTAATATATTGTTAACGTAATAGTAACGTAATATATTATCAACGTAATGATATAGGCATTTATTTGTATGTATGACCAAAAAGATCTTTCTACAGTCGCGGCACGTGCTCACGCGATATTCGACCGCCTTTGGAGCCGCCGCCTGACAAATTGCGTCGTTTGGCTTTTAACCGAACTTCCCACGCCCCGCATTGTTGTCGAACCGCCGTAAAATCGACTCAAAATCCGTGTGAAAGCAGCTATCGATACCGCAAAGGAAGATTCACGATAGCTTCGCACAAACACGCGAGCCGGCCGATACTTTTATCCGAGTATTACCGTCCCCTTCAATTTCTTTGTTTAATTTATCAGTCAATAAGAAATTAAATTTAATTCTTATAACACTTGTGTACTTAGTACCGAATAATATAACTATAATATATGCTATCGTAAAATCTACTAACATTAGAAAATACAGGTTCCGCGGCAAGATAATTGATAAATCATTAAAAGTTTACGAAAAAATATTGGGTAATTATTGTGAATTATCAAATAAATCTGGCTAGTGTACGACGCGCTATAAAATCCGGGTAAAATTAGTCAGTTAATGTCGACTGTTGGCTACGCCATAAAATCCCGTACAAGCGGGAGACTGCGAAATAACAAGATCTTACTTACGTAGCCGGCGGACTTTGTGATTTCACGGAAGTCAAACGATTAGAACGTCTTTGCCGGGTGTAGATAGAAATCTTGCGGTCGTGTCCCTGGACCGTGCTTGGACCATCTGGTCCAGATCGTCACGCCCAGAGTAACACTGTGAGGAGCAGTTTTGAGATATATTAAACGGGAAAACCGTCGAACCCCACCGGCGAACAATAAATTATTCACGCTGGGACACGTGACACGCTCGGCAAGATCTTACAACACTGCAATACAGAATTGTTCCATGTAACAAAAATGTTTACGACCAATATCTACAATATCCTCGGAAAACCTTCCTACAATCAAGAAATCTATAAAATTACAGGATAATAATAGATCGAAATGATTCACGATTGATAATATTATTCGCGAGTAATTGATTGCTATGGTATTTATTTAATAAGTTGTGAAATATTTCTATGTGCCCAGTTGCGATTTCAATTTAATATCTCAGCTCTGGATAAACTGGCATCTGTCTTTCCGTCAACTAAAGTACAGTGTGATAGAGAAGGAAAGAGAGAAGAAAGGAATATTCTTCCTCTAATCTCTTGGTTGTTAATTTAAGATACGAATTTTCAAGATTATCTATTTTTCTTCGCGAAATAGCTAGTCCGGTCATGGTGGAAATGGAGCAATAAATCAGCGCAATGACATAATGGCGATTTGTCGAGCGGTTCACGAGCATCCTATTCGAACGGACGATTACGCGCTCCGAGATCACGGGGCGTGACCTGTCGGAAGTTTTTCTTAAATGAGACATCTAGTCCCCCCCCACCCCGCATTGGAGCATAAAATGTGAATGTAACCCAGTACGCCCACAAACCGTCACAGACTTCTTCCATAAAGGATCCCTGCACGCCCATCAATGCCGATCGCTCACCGGCATTGTAGTGGCTACACGAGCGCGACCGTTGTCCGGCATTGTCCGAATTCGTATATACAGAAGCCGTTCGAGTCTCGTTACGTGTCTCGCACGCCTATTTCCACCGACAGCGAACGCGTGTCGTGAGCAGAATGCCGAACGGAGGCGGAAATTTCAGCGCAGCTGCCACCCGCTCATTTCCGAATGTCTTCGCGATCGTCTACTTGGAGAATAAAATTGTTGCCTCGGCTCGCAATTGTAAGAATTGACGCGACGATGTCTCCGTAAGGATTATTAGTTTCAGGAATAATAAATTAAATAACGAAGGGACATGCTCATTTAAATAAGGTGCCATCTAAAGGTCTACACGTTAATAGAATACCAATTCCAATTTGCACATCCCGAAATGAATACGAGCCATCGACCTCGTCTTTAATCGGATTGCGTGCTCCGAACGCATCATCCGCGGTAGCTATCTGCACCGTCATTGAACCCTCCGATCAATCTGGTCAAACCGGGAGCCGTGGTCGATTGCCTGCTACCGAAGCCAAGATGAATCGGGCGAACTATTAGATACTACGATCCCGACAATCAGCGATCGCTTGGGGCGCGTTGAGGGATGCGTTGCATCCTCGTGATTCGTGATCCATCCCACTTGGATTTATCTCGTATAATTTCTTACCGAAAAATCGGATTCCCTGTGAAAAAAGATCTCAGAATTTCTTTCGTTAATCACTAGACTTTTACAAGTAAAAAGAATTAATGTTAAATAACAATTTACATAGTTGTCGGTGTTTAAGTAATAAAACTTTGTGATTCGGCCAATTCAATAGCTTCTTGTCTATCTCTATTTTCTTTTGCATTTCTACTGTATGCCCACTTGTCTCATTTACGTCACTGTCGCGCCCTAAAATTTTGACATACGGCACCGCCAAAACAAATGGATCGTGTAGGGGACTTCCGGAAGGCCGGAACAGGCGGCGTTAGAAATCGCGTGAGATCGTTTTTCGTGTGGTTTCTTGGTTTAGATTCGGACCTTCTGGCGAGAAGCTGGCGCGTTCCGAGAGAGCATATGATAATGTTTCTTGGACGTGCCTTGGAGGAGGGGATATTCCCCGGATTCCTGTGGGAATTTCACGTAAAACGAAGACGGCGGGGAGAGAGCAAGGGGGAGAGAAGAAGCGCGCTCGTGGGCGTCAGGAAGTGTCGGAGATCAGGAAACACCGGCTTCTACGACAGCAATATCGCATCTGTCCGGTGACATCTAGCAACATGTGCGTTCAGCCGTTACAGCTAGTGTAAGACAGCGTCGCGCCTATCACATTTTCACAACTAACCCGTGTTTATATCTTGAGAATTTAGCACGTTTGCCTGAAGCGAGAAATGCGCTGCTTGAAGCTAGCAATAAAGTGTAGGTACATATTAAAATTAGAAACCTCAATAAAAGTCATCTTGCACTTAATCTTAAGAAAAATTGTACGGCTACAGAAGCAAAACATTAATTGATGGATGGAAATTCACGCTGTTATCCTATTCTATCATGTTTGTCCTATTTATGCTACCGCTCACAATCGGTTAATGTTCGTTGAAACTTTTGTATAATTTCCTATGTGTGATTATTTTAATATAAAATTATTTAAACATTTAAAATCTTGATTGAAAGTAATATTTAATTGTACAAATTAAGTAAAACTTGTAACATTTGAGCCACGAATCGCTGGAATTGATACGTAAAACGAAAATACCGCACGCGTCATTGCTGCGAGGACCAGCCGGAGTCGCGGAACCGTATCTATTTAAGATTTCACAAAAGCGACAGTCCTCGTCCCAAAGTGAACACGTCAGCATACCGGCGACACGGTGTTTGGGATCAATAGGCCATTTATTTCTGTGCCTCCTTTTTTTCAAACGCCTTTTCTTCGCCTCGTGCGCGGCGCGGCGGGGTCTGCACTCGTTCCGTTAAGCCTAAAAAAGCACCCGCCCGTTTTCTCGACCGTGCCTCGCAAAGATGCATTTATTTTAGAGCACGAGGGGTACCCACACTCTCAACCGCTTGTATCGTTCATGCCTCGAATTATCGACTATTTCGATATAAAGAGCTCTTCCATATACACACACGTAGGCGCGCGCATGGATACATACGTCTTATGCTTTCGATAATGAATAAAATTAGACGTTACGACATATATCGCGCTCACGAAATAAAAGAAAGCTCCTGATTTTTATTTTAAAATATTATTTGCAATATTTTGTATCAATATAATATTTCAAACTTCAACGAATAAATGTTAGTTTTACAAATAGTTTCTTAATAGATACTTTCTTCCTTCCCCATAAAAGAAGATTGGTATAACAACTCGAACAAAAGTTAAGTAAATAATATCGTCTTTTTAGCGGTGCAGCAATGACAACGATAAAGTATTTTTGTCGTTTATTTGATTGTTCTTCCAGAAACAGTAATTACTACTCGAAATTTCGGAATGACAAACTATTCTAGGAAGATGCCAACGTACAGTAGAGTCTCGAATACGAGATTATCTTTTATGGTGCCGTTTCCAGACCCTCGAAAAAGTTCTGTGAAGCATAAAGATGAGATCTCGAGGAAGCCCTCTGTTTAACCCGGAGTTAGGTACTCCGGTCATTAAAGAGTTGCGGAACGAGAATTACGATGCATCGGTAAATCGCGGCTCTGTCTTCAAACACGATAGAGCTCTCGCCGTATGGTTTTACCGGAAGATTATCACGTATACAGTATTTACATGAATTTTTGTGTGATCACCTAGTTATAGAGAAGCAGCAGAGATTGCGCAGGTGCTACATTGTACGTTGATCGACCGTTATTATGATTAGCTGCTTACTAGTAACGAATACGTTTGTTATCATTACCAGACACCGTAAATCGATTGGGAAAATCATTAAAAAGAGAGTCCGTATCGCAATGCAGACTTACTTAAAGAAGAAATACGCCTACTACAGCAACTAAATTAGTTCCATCCATAAGCTGTGTTCAAGTCGTCGCCTAGAAAATCATTGTTTGCTTAAAATTAGAAGAATTTTGACGGTTTAACAGAAATAATACTTTAGGAGTAGACTTTATGTGCCTCTTTTCTATATGATAATTAATTTAATTTAAATTTAAATTTAATTTAATTTATTGCTGAAAAAGTGAGACACAGTGAAGAAAAAAGTAGTATTGAGAGATCGCAAGCAAAAGGTGAGGCACCAATAGAAAGTTGTTACAAAAAGCCTACCTGCAAAAATTAGGTATAAAAATAAAGATTGGAGCACGCGTATAAAACAATTACAATCTCAGGAAAAATATAGAAAAAGAATAATATATTTCGTTTGGATTGTAACTAATAGTCAAAAAGCTAACACCGAAAGCGTCTCGACAAAGTATCTTGAATGAGAACTTTTCTATGCTCCAACTCGTTTCCCATAGAATATTTTTGAACAAGCCTTTAAAAACATTCTGCATACAAATAGCATGTATTATAAGATGTTAATGAATATATTATCCCTTGCCGATCTTCTACATCGCTAACCTACCCTAATATTTCTCAGAGTTAAATTGCAGAAAATAGTGACAACGAGTATTCTCAAAAGATTTCGGGAAATAAAAGCTCGCGCATCAAGATTAGGAGCGTTCTCGTGTATCCTTCAGTTCGAATCACACCAACGACTCCGTTAGATCCCAAGGGCTCGCTCTTCTTTTACTTCGCCCAAATAAAGCGACAGTTAATCGATAACAAGTTTCTTGCTGATACGTCGCCACTTTCCGTGCGTCAAGCACAAAATTCGTCTAGGACGTTTAGAGTTTCTTTCGCGGATTTCGCTATTGTGACTTAATAAAAGTATTTAGTTACAGTTACAAGTTACTAATTCTAAAAAGTAACGCGTTACAGATACAGTTACTTAAAAAGTAACGAATTGTTACTTTGCAGTTACTTTCTTGCAATGAAAATAAAAATATCAAATCTGCAATTGTATTATAATATAAAGTGTCGATAAAGCTGTCGATAAAGCCCGGGTAACACGCGAATTAGTACATAACAATCAGTTTAACTAATTCTTTTCAAGACACACGGTCTCTTCGCACGTGTGCGTCAAATCTATATTTTTATATTTCGAAAACTTATAATCCTTAACAGAGATCGTTAAAAGCTATGACGTAGCTATAATGAACGACCTGCGATCTTCTTTCCGAACAGCGACTCGAGAAGTCACCAATGAGAGAGACACCAGACACCAAATTGAGAAACGCGATATGGTGATGCGTGGCGCGCGAAGGTATGCTGGTAGGAAAGTGTGGTGGAAACAATTTCTGATGACACACGGCGGCGCGGCGGCTAAGGCAGTCATACGGGTGCCTAGCTTTCATTTAACTGGAACGAAACTATTCTCACGAGGTCGACAAACCTTTGTCACGATGACGCCTCAGGACCAATTCTCGAGTGCCGCGCGCATGCGGGATTGTCGTCGAAAGTGCTGGATTTTTACGGGTCAAAGGGTGCCGTAGAGCCTTAAGCGCGCGACCGACAGAACGCCTTCGTTCCAATTGAATGCTCGTCGTCTTCGGAGCAAGCGCGATAAACGCGATGGATAAACGTGATAAGCGCGAGATACGCTGCTTTACGATCAAGCTCAGCTACAATATATACAATTATCTTCAATATGTATAATTGTCTTCATATTGTAGCATTATACTTTACATATTAAAATTATTTTTATAACAAAGAAGTTTAGTCGTTCCCGTAATTTTAAAATTGTACTCAAATTATTGTCAAATAACTGATAATAATTATTGCTGGTACATTTTTGATAAAAATAGAGGATGTACGTAATAAATAGTCAGGTAGAACATAAACTTATCGACGCAAAACCTTTTCGAGAAACGACAGTTTGGGTGGTCTATAATTGGTTAGGTCCGTTTGCATGTTAGTAAGCAATCGACTTAAGGCCTTTGTCCGCCAATTTAATCCTAAATTGAGTAACCGTTTAATCGCGCAATGTCCGCTAGCAACCTATTACTCTCATATGATAATGAGCGATACGCGAAATGAAGACTAAGAGATCGATTTGTCGGTTCGTAAAAGCGGAAGGGTCTTATCAACTGGACCTATCTATTTTCAATGCTGAAGAACACATCCTACGAACACACGCGCGCGCACCTTTTCGTCAGTAAAATTACATAACCCGATAAGCTTTTTATTGCAATGTCAAAATAAGCTAAATCACAAATTACACGTTAGTTATATTTAATTAAATAAGATACGCTCTTATAAGAACAAATAGAACGTAACAAAATGTAAAAAATATTTTTTACATTTTGTTACGTTTAATATTAAAAATTGTTTTAATAATGTTTTTTTTAATATGCATGATGCAATAGCCAATTGTAAAATAAATTTAAATTACAATAATATAAATTGTTCGTACAATAAGATTCTGATATTTATTAATTACTGTACGATTATTCTCGTGAGAGCACGAAGATTCAATCGAATATTCAGTCTTAAATATTTCACCGGTTTAAGTAACTTATCGAATTTTCGAAAAACTGAACGCAACTTCTCGGCCACGATGAGACTTCGGTACTTGTAATACGTATGTTTGGAATTTCTTCGTTAAGAATTACACAATTGATGACGTCTTCCGCAAATTTCCGGATGCCGTAACAAGTTACACCTAATGGCTTTGTCACTAATTTCTACGGCATCTTACGGACGTGACGTGACGTGATGAGCGAGGTCGAAAAAGACGCGACGATTCCACCGAATGAAGGCGGCAACGAGCGCAAAAAGACACCCGAGGTGCGGAGAACGACGGCGTAGCCGGGCATGTTTGACACAGCGCGGCACAGCGGGTCCACTAACAAGATAATTAAGCCTACTGAGAACGTTCCCGGCCGGGTTTTTGCTGGTCGCGTGCTGATATCAGCCAACGAGCGAGACACGCTCGGTTTCTTTATGTTCCGTTGCATTCCGTTCCGCTCATTCCTACGGTAGTGCTACGATACACAATTAGCTGTTTATACGGAATGAACGCGAGAATGAACCGCGAAACTATATTTAATTTAGCTACCGAGAGAAAACAATATCGGGCATTGAAACTTGCACGCGGAAACTGCAAATTAATTGCGGTGTATTGTAGCAATATTGTGCAGAAGCTTATATGGAAAAAATCTAAAGTATATATTATACGTTATACAAAATATGATATCATTATTCTCGATTTCTATAATTTTGTCGAAAGACTAAATTTAGTTTAAAAGAGTATATCGTGCGTACAAACAAGAGTATAAATTTAAATGTATAAGATGACTCGAGAGCGTGTAAAACTTCTATCTATTGTACAGGAATATCTCGGCGAAAGATTTTTTCCCCTCGCCACCGGGAAGGAGAATCGCCCCGTCCGACTATCGCGACAGTTCACAGTTGAAGAGTGCCTATGGAACACGGTCTCCCCTCAAAGAAGACGACCACGGCTGCGTCTACCGTCGTCGTCCTCGTCGTTGTCGTCTAACTTGGCGTAACTTAGACTCGACGCGAGAGCATAACTTTAATTACAGAAGTTGGCCGCATTGTCTAAGAACACGGCCGACGCGCGGCAAGAAAGCTCGCGCAAGCACGCTCTTTCCCGCCGGCTAAAGTTTTCCGCGCCGAGACGCGGAACTCGCAGGCTGTTTGGCCGCGAGGTTTGGAGAAGCACGCTCGGAAAACACAAGGGCGACGTATCTCGGAACACGATACTAATGGTAGAGAGAGAGAGAGAGAGACGGAGGGACGGAGAGGAGAGCCGCGCTTCCTCCGAAAGTTGGAATCGCGGGAGACGTAGATGCCCCCGGTACGAAAACTCGACGCGGGATTACGCAGTTGTAGTGATGTCAGCGGAACTTAAAAGACACGATGTATGCCGCGGAAGATTGTCTTCTGATCTTTAACACCGGCATGTTGGTTGCCTCAGGCGAATTATTAATCTACACAAAATATGTTATACGCGATATTCGATTTCCTGAGAAAATAAGGAGGGTTTGTCTAAAAGCTGCTGCGCACTTAACAAGTAATTTTTAGGTTGTTCACGTAAACGCATTGAGAGCTTCAAAATAACTTGTACTACTGGCTGTTATTTGTGGCATAAATAAATTCAATGCAGTGTCTTTTCATTATCATAATTACTAAAATGATTGACTATTCTCTTATTCATTAATTCTTAATTTGTAATTGCAAACTGTTAAAAGGAAGAAATCGATTTCTTCGAGGTAACAAAAGCGCAATTTTTCAATTTTCTTATGGTTAATATTATATTGTTACTTATAAAATCATTATTTCAATTTACGGATACATTTCCAGGATATATCAGTTAGAAACGTAAAAGTTAGGGCCTGGCACAGGTGAAGGTAGCCAATTAAAATTACTAATAAATGAATCCATATACCGTCTTTTTCCAACCTGTCCTGCGCGCCGTTAAATACCGGACATATAACGCAGGTTTTTCATTAGGTGGATCATAAATGCACCAGATCTTTATGTATTTTCTTTTACGTCACTAAACATTCTATAAACCTAACCATTTCATGAAAACCGTATCGTTTCATGTTTGAAATTAAAGAATCGTCCTACATGTCCAGCCTGTTTTACTTTGATTAATAATCCAAGGAGAATCTCGGCGCACTAAAGAGACGAATGTTCAAACTAATAAACGGAAGATAAAAACAAAATAAGAATAGAGGGAGAAATAAAAAAGCTAGAGAGACGATGTTGAAATATTTTCGAGATGGCGAAGAGAAAGAGATAGGAAAAAGAGCCCGAGTGTAAGAAACTTCTCCGGGACGAACCTCGTTCTTTCCTCTTCTTGTGAATCGACAAGCGAACGAGGAAGGCTTGAATGTCGTACCCCAACTAGAATAGCAAACGTGTTGCTCCCCGCTGCACCGTAGATAGATATTTTACGCCATTTCTCGCGACGCCATGGCGCCTTTACGGCTTGCTGCACCATGGTGCAGCGCCGGATTGCATTCTTTCTCTCTCTCTCTCTCTCTCTACTGCAATCCTTCGGCTTCCGCTTGTACCTCCTTCGCGACCCGCAGCTTACGTATGTGAGTTTATTCGCAAAAATATGCACTAACGGCATCGGTAGCGGCTCGCAACAGATAACTCACGAGGGTTCGTCCCTCATCGATTTGAAGACGGTAAAGTAACGAAAGAAAAAAATCTCCGTTTTGAAAGAAGCGAAGCATTTAGCGAAAACGAAAAATGAGAAAAGATCATACACATAACTGAATTGTATTTACGTCCGTGAAGTACAAAAGGTACCTTGTGGCAAAATAAAGCGTTCTGGCGTGATTAATTTGGATTAACAACGAGTATAATTATCGTACTGTGTAATATAGTACAATAATATGTTAATGTCTTCTAATCTTTAACGTTCGTACTAATAGATACTTATATTCATATCTGATAATATTTAATACCCTGAGAATAGGCCGATAACTTTCGCTTTAGAGTTGATAGACGCTATGTCAAGTTCGCTTAATGTAGGAGAAATCAATTCAATTATCTTTTATTCGCTACTCTGCGACTAACTCAGTTCCAGTAACCTGAGATATAAACTTGAAAGTATCTTTTCCTCCAGCCGCACCGAGTGTACCGAGATATATCACGGCATTGTGGGATTCTCTGAAGGAAAATACCGTGGTTCCTGGCGCAGAAGGACATAGCAGGAGAGAGGACCCCCAGGAGGACGGAAGAAGAGACGAAGCCCGACGCGAAGGGAAGAGAGAAGGTAAAGTCTTAACGCGGCGTTTCGAGGCGGAGCGTGGAGGTGGCGAGGGCGGAGCGAGTGAGGTTCCAGAAGCGTGATGTATCGACGGAATTCCGAAGTAAGAAGTTACGGACTCGGAACTCTGAGAGGAAACTCGCGTCTCCAGACGCTTTCCTCTCTTCTGCTTCCAGCCTCGCTTCTCCGCGGACGACTTTTTATCCGGCTTACCGCGCGTCGTTAACGCTATCGTTTACATCGATATTTAAGATTATAACATTGTGCGCGCGCACACGTGTTGTATAAAAATTAATTAACATATAATTATAAAGCGATAAGTGAATTATTTTGACACTTAAAAGTATCAGAGATAATATTTAAAATGTTCAGCTCGGCAATAAACTTTTAAAGTCTCCAAATAAAAAATAATGATTGAATACCCACGAATTTCAGAATTCTGTAACGTTCCAAGAAGCTTAACAAGATTCAATACCTTCAGATTTCGAAACGCGAAATTCAAAGTAGAAAACAGTGTCGAGATAAATAACTAAAATTCTCAATTTCCAAAAATATCAGAATCTAAGGGTTTTACAGTTCAAAAATTCTCGCATGCGAACGTCATCGCGCGAGGAAAAAAAATGCGAAGTCACCGGCTCACTCTATCGCGAAGGGCCGCGACTGACGTTGAAGTAAACGCTTCTTCGATCGAGTGCGGCTCTTTCGGGTTCGGGCTCGGGTAATTCGGCGACCGGTCCGACCGGCGCCGTTTTAGGTCGGCAATGTTTAAGGGCGGTTTTATAGTGTCCGGCGCAGAGGTCAACCTGGCCTCGGATACATCACCTCAGACCCCTTACGTCCCCTTGATGGATCGCGGGCTCCCTCGGTCCCGTCGTACGCAGTATTCGACTTCGATTTCTCATCCCCGGCAACGGATTATGCGCCAAATGGATCCATATCCATCGCGGGCGCGAGTGAGCGGCGTATCGATCATTTTTCCGGAGTGATATATTCGGCATTAACCCTCAGACTATTATAATATCCCGATAACGGAGGCTACTAAAACTGAATCAAATTTGGCCCCGGGGAGTAAGAGAGAAATTTCTCTTTACAATTTCTCTCCTTCTAATATTTATATATATAACTTTTTGTAGCTCTTACATTACTGCAAAATTATGCCACAATACGTGGATGTATATTTTTTATATTTAAAAATTATTATGAAAAATTTGATAGCCCACCCTTCTTCCTGGTCCTACGTTAGAAAAATCACCTAACACATACTTTTTGTATGTCGAAGATTTATTTGATAACGAATTAATTTCGCACCTTCATTTCTCCGCTCGAGATATCGCGTCGTAACACGGGAAGCGCTACTTAACTCTCTAATATCTTAATAAACTTAACACCTCACTCACCCTTCTCTCCCAGCCGTCACCGCGTCCGGAACTTGGTTGCTCCGTCGGAGATCCGCAATCAGAGAGTTGCAAGCAATTCCATACGTGCACCCCCGATGCATCTCCTCTCTGTAACACATACAAAAGTTGTATTAGCCAAATATAAAGATTACATGCGCTACTATTACGTAAAAATAAACACTCCAACGGTATTAACGCGGTCTCCCTGTAAAACGTTCATATTATCAAACGATCAAGTCGGACGAGATCTGACGAGAGCTAAAAGACCCGCGATTCAATACCGAGAAACTCCGTTTGCGACGTTTGGCAAGCACCGTGCACTCCGAATGCATCGAATCGACACGGGAGAGTCTTCGACTTTGATGTGACGCGTTCTCGCTCGCGATCCGTGCACCGGTCTCGCTCGCGTCGTCACAGACTTTTAATCTTCGAAGATGTACCGCGCGACGTATTTACACGCGCGTGTCGTGAATTCGTTTTCGGTCGGCGTTTCGTTGTCACCGTACTTTCCGTTTGCTCTCGCGGCGAGCCACCGTAATGACATCGCGGGCGGATTATTTTTCGAATTCGCCGTGCTGGCGTGGATCACAAATTTACATCGGATTTGCAGAACGCGCTGCGGGGATGAAAGAGACTAAAACCAACAAAAATATCCACGAACCGCGGTGTTTGTGTAAAATTGATCGAGATATTGATGCTTGACGAGACCAGTCGCACAACAGAGGAACCAACAATTCGATCTGTCGCTATACAGAAAGCAACCGTCGTTTACATTTTTGTTAATTAAACCGAAAGGAGATATGTTTATCACGCGCGATTACAGTATTTCTATATATCTTCCACCAATTCCACGTAAAGTTACGTCGCCTTTTGCGCTTTACACACATGAGTTATCTGTATTATATACGTATCCATGCCTGCCGCACGCACGCACGAACACATCGGAATATATCAGATGGCATTTCGCTGTACGTTCCGCGACGCGCCCTATTCAGAGTCGCCCTAATAGAAAAATGTCACGGAATGTCGGAAATTGGAAAGCTTATTCATATTTTTTCGATACACGCAGGCACGCACGCATGCGCGCGCGCGCGCGCGGCAATGCCGCGATATCGCGAATCGCGGCCGCACTTTCATTTCGCATGCCTAACGCGAGAAGCGCAACCCTCCGCCTCACCCCGCCAAGGGATGAGAAAAGGTGGCGAATGCCGCAAGGGTGCAGGATGCAGGGGTGATCGAGGGGTGGAACAGGAGAAACGCGCGGCGGCGGATTGCGCTGGTAAATGCAAACCGGGGACGATGCCGCGAGAGTGGAGAGAGAAAGAGAGAGAGAGAGAGAGAGAGAGCGCTCGCCATTCATGCGTTTCATTTCTCGAAAGCAGCACCATGTATATTATATATACGTACGAATATATGTATTTCATAAAACTAGCTTTTTCAATTTCTCCGCCCGTGCATTGGGATGCGATCGAAAAATTGAACGCGCACGTATGATTACCCGGCTACTTACGATTGATCGCCAACTGGGATTTTAGCGCGCGAATGTAGAGTGAAAAAAAGTTATTAACGATTTTTCTCGCGCTGTGAATTAAAATACCCCATCGGGGTGTTTTAATTTTTGAAAAACAATAGTAACGAATTAATGCGATTAATTACAATACTAACAATAGACGAAAAACATTTTGTAATATATTGATTACTTGCATCTAAGAATTTGATTAAAAGAAAAAAATTAGAAACTATATATTAATCACATTGAACAAAAAAATATTCAACGACATAAAATAAATACAAAATAAATTTTACTCACAATTCTAAAATGTTTGCGGTAAAACAATGTAAAAAACGGTATAGAGAACACAACAAAAAGTGTTCTATTTAATGATGTAATAGTAAATTTAATCTTACCAACGTTATCTTGATCTTTTTAGAGCGCTAATTATGAAACATGATACGTTTATGGAAAAAGATTAAGACAAGGATACAGAAAAACTGAGCTCAGTAAAACAGAATAAAGAAAAATTACACACAAAGTTTGCTCGCGGAGTTAATTATCTCAAGCTGCGACGAATCCAATCAGCTGGAAAACGGTAAAAAAAAAAGTTGTTGGCCGGGAGGACCGGCCGTTCGAATCACGCGTGTCCGCGTTTTCCTTCGGATGTGCGACCTAAAAATAAAAATCGTCCTTTCGGCGGTGCCCATGTCACTTCTGGCAGGACGAAGAACGCGAGGGGACGCGACGCGAGAAACGGGCACCAACGGGCGTTGGAAATTAGACACACGTTTCATTTCCTGGAGCGACTGCGATTTCCGTCGTGGCTTCAAATATTGGAAATATCGCGCGGCAGCGTTCAATTTACCGCGCGATCCAATCGGGTTTTATAAGCGCAGAAAAAGCGCCCGCAAATATACACGCTGACGTCCGCGGCGACGATGACGACGACGACGACGATGTCGCTTATCCTTGGGATCTCTCTGTCGAAAGAACCTTATTCTATCCTATCCCTTTTCGGGACAGCGATGAGTTGGAAAATTTTTCTCCTTGCTGAATGCGCCTAAGTAATCGAACGCGTAGTTATTTCCGACAAAACCGCGTTGTCATTTTTAAGACGATTGTTATCGAGAAGTTACTTGATACTTTCGTGTTCGAACATGACAATCTACATTTTGTCTATTATTCTTTAAAACTTAACTAACTTGGCACAAATTTATGGTTCTGATCTATCTGTAGCTGTTATAAACGGGTCTAATTTTTTCCGCACATTTTGGATTTCTTCTCTATTATTAAATAATCAGAAACAAATATGGAAAAGAAACGGGGTGAGAGAATTCGAGAACGATCGAGAGTGCCAAACGTCAAATCCAGACATTACGACAGACACGACGAAGATAAGAAACGACCGGCGTGAAACGAAGGAGCGAGCGAGGAAACGAGAAAGGTCGATAGTGCACTTTTATCGGCGCCATAAACACTAATATAATCCCGAGGTCGAGGAGAAAGAGAACGCGAAACGCAATAGACTGAGTGGCGGGTGTCGGCGAGTACATACACGCGCACGCACACGGACCGAGGTGTTTTTTAGACGAAGTGGCTTTTTGCGGGCGACAGGGCATTTAAGGGAATTGCTCCCTAGCGCCTTAACTCGGGCTCTCGCTGCCCCTTGCGCCGAGGGCGTCCGCGCCGGACGTCCACGTCGTTTTAGCGCCGAATGCGTAAAATCGCATTCCCGTGTATCGATTTTACGCGCCATTAAGCTAACGACGATTCTTTTCCAACACGGATTTCTGATATTTTATGAAAATCTCGTAGAGACTACTTTTTAAAAAATTCAACTGCGATTCATGAAAATTGTGACAGAAGAGGACAATTTTCCGGTATTTTTTGTATCGACCTTCTGTTGCATACTCACGATTATGTATGATAATTTTAATAGAATAAGATAGCGATTTTATAATAAAAAGATATAAGATATAAGGAGTACACACGATATAAATATATAATCAAAATAATTAAATACAACGTATCGATCAGAAGTGCAGCGTATGTGAATTTAATCTAGATATCTTTAAGTATCTACTCCTCCTCTCAACGAGGAGACGAAATAAAGAATATGAGACAATGTAAAATTTCAAACATTGAAAGCATATTCTCACATTAATTCAATCTCATTTTCACGAGCCGAAATATTTTTGTCACAGTTGAAAATCTTCCAACAATATACATCCGTAATTTCAGATAGAGTTAACATAAATAGAAAGAATTGTTAGACGCACCAACGGACGACCCATTCTGTTAGTTGTTAATTGTGTAGTGGCGATAATATTCCTGATATTTCATAAAATTTTGCGGCACGCGCGATTTTCCGTACAACCGACTCGACAAATCACTACCGAAAATCGTATCTTTTAACCCTGAGTAACGGTGTACACCCCCTAATACGTCTCTTCCGTTCTGTCTGGATCGTTCTCTGCCGATGCCACCTCGTTCCCCTTATCCTTAGTCTCTCCTTCGACGCGGGAGGTTTATCCCCGTTGAGTTATTTATGCGATTTTAGAACCCATGTGCGCCACCAGCCCCAACACTAACTGGATAATAATCCCGCCGGGGTCGCCGATCCACTTGAATGTCTTATCCGTAGAAAAACCATCGGTCTTAAACATTTTAAACTTCCGATAATGCTCTCCGCCTATTATCATATAATTTATTGGAATACGTAAGAGGTTGTCGACGCACCTCACTAATAATCAGCAATATATTAATATACTGCGTTGTTTTTAATCTTTTCTTGTTCTAGTCTATAAAACATTAATATTTATTTTGAAGACACTGGTAAGTAATTTTCAAGTATTATAAATTTCAGTGAAATATTACTATAAACTTGTATGCCAATTTTTAAGAAAATACAAGCGATTTAAATTCTATAGACAACCCAATAATACGTATATTTGTTAACGTAAAAGATATTCTATTGCTTATCAAAATAAATTCACAGGACAATGTAAGAGTTCTCGCGAATGCCTGGCTCGTTTTAAAACATGTAACTCTGATTGTAATGCCGCTTGCTCTTCTCTTCTTACGCGTCATAAGATTCCCCTGCTTCCTCCTTCACCTTTCTTTCACTCTCTCAGACCGTCTCTTCCAGACTTTCCAACCCCCCCCCCCATCGTTCCCTCTCACTTTCTCCCTTCGTTCCTTTCCGTCGCGCTTTAACGATCACGGTCGCTATTCTCGATGCTTCACCCTCTCTCGCATTCTTTCTCTCTGAAATTCCTCCCTCTCGAATACGGCGCTCCCGAAGACGCGGACAAGCCCTTATCGCAAATGACTGTTTCCGTCGAGCACAAAGCCATTTAGAAACTCTAACGGCGTTACGCTTTGCCGCGATACTGCGGGACAAGTGTCTAACGTGGAGGATAATAAAACGAGAAGCAGGAAGCAGCCAGACGGCGGAGTCGAAGAGCCGTATTCTCCGGCGCACGTCTCTTCTCTCGCGGAGGGGTCATCGTCGAGCTACGTTCATATCGCATCGGTCTTCGCTAACGATTATTACGATCGTCGTTCGATTAAACATCATGACGCGTCGCAATTCCCATAGCGGCGCTTCCACGACGCGCCGCCTCTGACTGATCCGCGATGCTCGTGCCTAGTAATTCGTCCCGGCTCGGAGTGGACGATGACGCGGATTTATCTACCATAGAATTTGCTATAACGATGGCAGACGTTAAGCTTTCCCTTGATTAGAAACATCTCATTATTCAGCTATTCGCGACAGACGGATTTCGGCGATGACGATGCTTCCTCGACTTGGAATGTTTGTACATTTATACCTAAGTAACTATTGTACGACGTGAGAATATGTCGGAGTCATGGAAAGCAATTTTAGTGAGAAATTGACAGAGTTCTTTTATTGTTAACCTACGTGAGCAAAATAAAAAATCAACTATCATGAAATATAAGAAAATGTTAAAGGATCATATAGGAAACGTCTGTTAAGAAATCGACAAATTGTCGCTTCTACATCACACACAACCGAATAATGAAAATAAAAGGAAATAAAAAAGAGATGACACCCTCTTACGGCGTCGGTTAAAAGGTCGAATAATTACCCGAGACACGGGGAAAATTAACAGTTACGTTTGTCACGATCGACCAACGATCAATTTTGCGCCGCATTTTTACGCACGCTAAGAAATTCGAAAATCATTGACGAACGAACGTAATTTATCACGCGCAGCCGTGAGTATGCCGCATCCATCGGCCGGTACCAACAGACCCGTACGTGTCTGCCACAACGGTATCGCTTACAAGGTTTACAGAGGAGTTGGCGCGTACGAGTTCGCTAGAGTGTATCCGGCGGGCACAACTGTCTACCCGTTACATCGACTCTGCGCCGGTACGTGCCTGGGGCTTCCTCTCTCTCTCGCTCTCTGTGTCTCGCCCTCCGCTAACCCTCGCCAGCGCGGCCGCTCTCGCCCAACCCTAAACAGCGCATAGCGCGACTCGATACCCGCTAACTTCCGGTTTCAGATTCTGCATCGATAATACAAAACAACTGGTTCCTATGACATCGAACTCACAACGCTACTGCCGATTCACCGATACTCTTGTTAACAATATTCTCCCCGTGCCTGCGGCACTGCCGCGATCCCGCTACTGCCATTAGAACTTACCGTAACGACGCGTGGTTTCGCCCGCGATGGACTGTCGTGGATTACAGGCGAAACGCTCGTGAGAACGCGGGAATGATAAACCGACATCAAAAGCCTTTGCACGCTGCGATGCCGTGGCGAAAGGCGTTACGCCGAGATACACCGGCGAGACATTTAAGTAATTCCGACTCGGCAATCTCTCGACAGTCGAGTATCTATATCTCTCCGTATCGTATACTTTGTTTCGTACGACTGAGATTGATCGTATTTTAAATTACCACACTTTTTTTCCTAACCCTTTTCAACCTCATTCCAGTACGTGGCGCGAAGAGAAGTGTGTACGTATGCCGGTACTTTCTAACTTGAGCTATCATAGCGCGCGCAATTAGTTTCCCTCAGCTCGAACAAGACGTATTCTAAGGTTTCTTCTCGCGTGCCGACCGGTCGTCGACCGTCCGCTTTACTTCGTTTTGCGCGACTTGGGACGACAGGGTCCGACCATCTTCCACCCCCTTGAAGCCGCGGCCCGCGCGGGGAGCGGTCCTGCCCACCAATTAGTCTAACCGTGGCGCACAGCGAGTGGATCATCTCCGACAGAGAGTTTCGTGTAGGTTCAAGCGACAGTCCCGCGCTCCGTGATTTATGTTTGCCATACATTACCCGGTCGAATAATCCCACGAAAGGGTGTACCCGGCAACCCCTCGCGCTCTACCCTCTATCGCCACTCTCGCTCGACTCGCGAGTGGCCTACAACCCCTCCGCTCTCGTTCTGTCGTGCTAGCATTCGCTGATCACTCTATTTGTTTCAATTAAAAGCGTACGGGTGGCATCGAATGTTCGTCGAATCGCCGCTTAGTAATTCAGCCCACGAATACGTCTGTAGGTTTTCACGTCTACAGTTTGTTTAGTAATTGAGTAAAAAGTACTGATCGCCCTCCGATCGGAAACCGTAACCGTATTAGGAACTGTTTGAGCCTATTAATGCGATCTTCAATAAAACTTTTAACGCTCGTGATGCCATTTGGAAAAAGTATTTATCAATCATGAGACGAAAACTCGTAATTCTCGGGTACAAATGTATTTTAATATACGAGTATATTTTATGGGATATACGCGTACATTAAGATACTCAAATAATTTCCATTGTACGTGCTATAACGTTTCGGTTTCACAATCCCTCGCTATCTCGTTCTCACAATCAGAGCGCGATATCCCTCGCGCCGAGATAAGAGACACCCGAACCGTTTGAGAAAATGTAGCCCCGCCATTCTTCTCGCCAACAGCTGTAATTAATTAACGGATTAATACGCGATACACTCCGCAAAACGCGAATGGACAGACTTCCGTTTAGAGCCCCGCAAAGTGGAAAATGCACGTGGATGATCTATCGCGACGTGGCGGTGGCTCGGTGAAGCAGAAAGGCTAATTCTAATTATGTGGAGTATCCCATTGCAGATTTATGAGGCCGCTCGCACAAGTGCGCGAGCGGTTCCCTCCCTTTCACTCTCTTTCTGTCTCTCTTCCTCTTCGCATGTAGGTTCCGCCACTTTGCCTACCACGATTCGCCATAGCATTTACATATGAATTAAACTATTACACGCAATTCCCGACGGACTGCGTGGCAGCCGTGAACCTCGCGAGGTGTCCATTGAATAACGAGAGAATAATCTGCGATAAATTGTCTAACGGGGAAAACGGTTTAAATCATGCGGAACTCCTTCCTCCTCCTCCTCACTGGGTTATGGACAGGTCAATTTTTTGACGTACCATATTATTGATGTCTCACGTCGAATCGTTTTCAAAGCCAAATCAAGCACCGCGAGGTAAGCGTTTGCTTAACGGCCAGGTAGCCGAGAAGCTTGTACACCGTAAAATTATGACATTTTTATCGAATGCGTAAGAATTCTGAACGCGAGTAACGGCTACTGCAAAGACTTTGTGATATTTCGTGACACGCAGAGTTGATGCGTGTGATTGAATGTAATTACTGATGATACATGAACATTTCACACTAATATGAACGAACAGAGCCTCACCTTTATGGACAATCAACAGAAAAGATGCATACAGTTATTATTCGCGTATAAAAATTTGCAAAATTGCAAAATTGCAAAATACAAATCACAGCTCTCTAAATTTCTATTAAAGTACGCGCAACTATTATGCGTATGTACTTTGAATTTATAAGTTTACAATAGAATGATAAACAAAATCAATCCAACTATCACAAAACGGAATACTGTTGCGTCGTTTTTAAAATAGAGAAATTCAATCTCCATCTCTTTATGTATCGAGAATTCATTTTTTAAATAACTTTATCCGCGAGAAATTATGAGATGTCTTTCACTTCTGTTGCCCATAACGAATATAATGCAACAAGTCGCGAAGTAACATTCTAGACTTTGTGAATAAATGAATTTGTATTGTAAACGTCCACGAAATTTTTACAAATTTTGATAATAATATACTGGGGACAAAATACGCACAGATTATATGATATATAATCTTTTTTTCAGGATTCGATGCAATAAACGCGACACGCAGAGTTAAATCGATTATACTTTCAAGTACGCTATTTATTTACGTGTTATTGCTCAATTTGGCATTCAGAAGATTGAACAAAAGACTCGCGGAACATAGTAGCTACCCTTTATTCCCTGTTCGAGGCGTGACTTTGCGGAAGACCCCTTTGACTTTATCCCTGATAAGTATAAACCGGTACGCTAATGGAAAGTGCTTAAATATTTAATCCAGCAGAGCCTGCGGGGACCCGGCCGAACGCGTTCTATGTTCGACGCAGAGAAAATTTCATACGTTCTGACCAGCGTAGAGAAAATTTCGATATTCACCTTAACGTACATCCTCCGTCACGTTACATAATTTATTACTATGATACTATACTTTATTTATACTATAAATTAAAATATGTATGAAGTAATCGAACGCAAGAGAAAATTAACGAAAAAAATTTTTACTTAAAATTACTAATATTTCCTTGCTAAAAATATTTTTTTAATCCTCGTTTTATTAATTGTAAGCAAATCACTGTCCAAAGAGACAAGCAATGTTAAGAATTAGCGGTATTAAATACTACTCAAATATTTAAGTGTTTTCGTACATAAAGAAGCACATAAAAGATTTATTTTTAATAATAAGAGAGCAAAGTCGTGCGAAGAACTTGACATTTATCCTTCCGTTACAAAAGAATTCAAGAATTATACTCCTTGTATATTTCGCTTGCGTGTCGCAGAGCGTTTTTAAATCGAAAGTCGATTATTTGTACATTTTGTTCCACTTGAAAGCGCTCCTCTCGCGCGCCCGAGAGGAGGTAATTTCGCGATGAGAGCGTTCTCTCTTTCTCGTGCACGCATATATCAGCGGCTGCGTGTCGACTTGGCGAGAGCTAATGCGTGGCCGCATAGAAAGTAACGAGCAACCAAAGCAAACCAGACGGCCGCGGCTTCGTCGTCGTCCGTGTGCCTGTAACTAGGGTGCAATCAATAACCAAGATGGCCGTGTACGCGCCCGCTGTAAAACGCTCGCGCCGTATTTAATGTTGCACGAGACGAACTAATGCACGCTCTCTCCCGACAACGAGGCCGACCGACCGCGAAGCCCAATGTTAAAATAACAACATCGCGCCGCTCGTTAATCGGTCCGGATTAATACCTGGTAACGACGAGGCAAATTTCACGAGCGCCCCGCGAAAACATCAGAATTTTTACGCTTTATCAGCGCCGCGGCGTAAATCAAGCAGGACTTTTAAATGATGAAGGAAACTGTTTCAGACAATTCTCCAGAAATCGGGTCGGACTCGGGATAAAACGAGTTTAGAAATTAATAGCATCGGCGAATTAGCGTACCTAATACTAATTTTATTCAAAGAAAGCCTCTAGCTGCGTTTCTTTAAGTAATTATTTAAACAATATAATGAAAAGGAATAGCTAAGCATACGTAGCGATAAGAAAATTATTTTGTCTTAATTACTTATTTATTTGTAATATTTTTCTTTTTTAGCTGATACTTTTTGTTCAGAGTGAACGGTTTTATATATACTAATTTCAGATTAAATTTTAAAATTTTAATTAGGAATGTTTCTATTATAAATTAATGTCCGAACGTTGCAGCATAATGTAAACATCGTAATCACATGTTGCCTTAATGGATGGAAAATATTTTAATAAAGCATCGCCTCTATTTAAAACATTCATACGTTTCCTTGCGACATCTGATTTTTCTTGCAACATCGTACCCTTTCCCTTCTTATTTCTCATAATGTCACTCATCGAGTAAAAATTTTCCAAGCTACGTCGACCGCGTTAAATGCACCTTTTACGACATCCTGGTCGACACCGTGGACCGAAATTACAAGATTGCGCTATTACGTTCGGAAATTGATATTACGCAAGCAAATTGCCGACGGGACTTCTCGCGAGGAGACCGCGTTACAACCGCGTCATTATCAATGGTCGCCGATCGATATTAGCATAGATTAGCGCAATTTCGATAGTAGCGCACGCATCGCTCGGGCGCCACTTAAGGACGGTTAACCGTTCGTTAGTCGCGACGATCAAAACAGGGTTCGGCGGGACCCTCCGTAACCACTCCATGCAGTATCGCACTAATTGCGGCCGCGGATGGCGGTTACTGCTCCTCGGGGTTAATTCCCAGTGGCGTAGCCGCGGAAATCGCGCGACGCCACGGCCCGTCCGTCGGCCCGTTTCCCGCCGCCCTCGCGCCCTTGGCGTCAAAGGGTTAGACCAAAATCGCACGAGGAAAACGCTCGCCGGCCCAAACATTAGCACCGTCGCAAGATGCTCGGTACTTACGCGTGATTAATGCCGGCAATTAAAGAAACGCGGTGAGAAACCGCGTAACGATACGAGCGTCGTTCCGCTCGCGCGTAATCGTCAAATCGCTGTTTCAAAACCTACTCGTTATCTTCTTTCGTAGATCTCATTTTAGAAGAGCGCGGGACAGTCTTAATTGAAGATTTTGTCAAACGCATGTGCGAGTCTCATTCTTATTCTCATGTTAGATTATCTTCTGTTTGTTCCTATTTCTTCAACTGTTACAAATAATATCGTCTAAGACTCCTCTCGAAAAATTCCTAGATCTTTAATTTTCGGTAGCACTTTACAGAGTTGCATCTCGAGATAAATAAGCAATTAACCCAACTTGGCCATTTACATATTTTAAAATTTCTTGTATCCAAATCTAGAGATTCTGTTGTACGTGATGGTCTTATCTTTCCATCACTTAAAATTAATTATCGCTACTCTAAATCGGACTTGGATAACGTATTAGGTGCGCGGGACTATGATCCAATACTTTTTTTAAAGGAGTCCCTCTCATCGCTCCTCGCGGAATCTAAACCCATGTGTACCCGACGATTTATGTATGCTCAGGGGAGACGAAGAGCAGGAGAGAGATCGGGGGCAGAGCGTAGAGAGGGCGAAACGCCCCACGCGTGTCTGCGTATCGTTTACCCGTTATTTATTTCCTAAAATTTGAAAATTATACCGCATTTAATACCGCCGCTGGCCGCCGCTCCTCCTCCGTGTTTTATTCATGTCGCAATAAATAAGGAACAAAAGACTGTTTTCTGCAAAGTGACGCATCGGATGCGTACAAAAGGGAGACAGTACCTTCTCCTTCCGTGCCCTTTCGCCCACAAATCAAACCGCGCCTTCAGGCTGGCACGAATGCTTGCATCAATAATTATTGCGAATATTTTCCTCATATATTATATGTTTTTTTCCATTACGATTAACTTTATGTATCTTAAAGATAAATCTCGATTATATCTTTGCCAAATTTATCTGAAAACTTATCGCAGAGATAACTTCCTCTATTATTATATCTGTGCAATCAGTCACTCTGCGAGAACAATGAAAAGTTGTCCCAAATTTCCAGCAATCCGTTCGCCCTCGTCTTCTCTTAATTTTTTCTTGGCCTCGCGTATCGGTGCACAAAGTAAATGTGAAGCACATATACAGACGCAGGCCGTACTTCGTTCGTACTCTACCGCTTTTAGATGCAATCTTCTTGGCCCCAGCTCGGTAGCCGCTTAAATAATAGATTTTACGACGTCGTGACCAAAATGGCCACGTAATATAACTTGGAGGGTTGCTGTAAATTGTGCGCGAGTACGCGTCGCCGAAGTTCACGTAATTTCGGACCGTGCTTTACATTCTCTCGCAAGAGCGTATCGTGTGTAAGTCATTACACGGGAGCACGTAATTGGAGTAACGTAAGTGACGTTATCAACGCCGATCAAGACCTACAAGTACCGAGATACTATATTATGTACCATTATCACTTCCGTTATTAAAGTGAATTAAGATACTTTTAAAGCAATGGATTTTTTATCTTCGCCTGGCGTAACAAAGGCGCAGATCTCTTTAAAGAATGTAGCAATCCTATCAACTTTTTATTTAATAGATTACAAACCTGTTACCGTATATGATTTTTATCTGCTTGATAATCCACTCGCATACAATTTTTCTACATTTGATGTTAGAGATCTATAGTAACTCTTCGTTTAACCAGCACCAACAGAATGAAACTGGCGCAGTATATAATAAAAACGAATAGATCCAAGTATTGAAATAACTGATTAGTAATTTAGAAAGGAAGAATAACAAAAATATATTCTATAAAATATCAAAATTTTCCGCGTGTTAAACAGACTTTAGCGCGGAGAGTTATTATATTAAAAAATATGTATGGATTTAACTATATAATTAATATCTTGGGATTGATTCATCAAGCAGCCGCTGTAATCGCGCGACCATCGAGCGCTACTCCAGCGAAAAGTCAAGCTCGCCTTAATGACGCAGCCGTGAGAGATCGTGGCTTATTAATTTTTCGAGAGAGGACCACCGTGCAGCCTCTCCCATCGGAGCGGGCGACACTATGGAGATAGAAGGAGCGGCTCTTGGCAGATGGTACCCGAGGGGATATCCTTGCTCGGGATATCAAGGGTTACCCGCTGCCGCCACGGGGACAGTGGCAACGCGCGCGCAAGTAAAGGGTAACTGATTCTAATCACACGCCCTCGCTGCGCCGTAACCTACTACGGCGCTATGATGAATGGCCAGAATGCACCATGACTACCGAATGTGTGCGGCCAATGTGGCCCGCGATATTAATATCTGCATGATTGATCTGCAATTCGTACAACTTCGAAAGTGCCAAATGCGCCTAAGCGTAATCACGATGCGGGAGACTTTGGCGCATCGCACGAAGCATCCTATCTTTTTCTTTTCGTACGAAGAGCATCGCAATTATTTACAAATATTTAGTATGATAATAATTCTAATTAAGTAGTAGAAGAAAGGGGAATAAAAGAGAAGAGATGAAATTCTAAGAATAATACGAGAATAGAATCTGATCGAAAATTACACTTTGCTTCCATTTAATAATTTTAAAAAACTACCATTCAATAATCTATTTGCAAGATATGAAATACAGTAAAGAAATTTTTACAAGTATTTTCATTCCGGTGCTCGCGATCGGTCACCGATTATTTACGCTTGCAGTTTCGATCATTATATCGCGAGTTTTCAGTGATTTTCATAGAAAGCAGCTTAAAAAATCGCGGCATGTCTGGTTTACGCCCGTGTTTATAGAAGCGGCACGCCAGAACTCCGGTATCCGATTCAATTTAGATAACAATCTCGATCGCCGCACGCGCAATAAAAATACGCGGCTCGACCGTACCCGTGAATTATGGAGGCGCCGTATTAAAATCGTTTGCAATTTTGTATCTGATTGCGCGGTGCGCGACACGCTGTATAAGCCATTCGCGTTTCGATCTGCACGCATAAATTTTTTCCGGGAAGATTATCATTCGATCCAAAAACGTTGGTCATTGGTAAAACACAATAATTAGCCAGAAGAAAGAATGAAAATTGCGTACGCATATACAATCCACGAAATTGCAATGATCGTGCTGTAATTGCCTTATTGCAACGATTACAAATGATAGAAGTTTTCGAATAAAAAAATACATATGTCATTCGTTACTGTTATAATTGTAATTCTTGTATGTAAAATTGAGAGATTTTACTTTTGCACTTTAAAACTTCCAGAGACCTTTATAGATTTTTTTATTTAAATATGCGTGAAAGAACTTTAGCAAACTTTAATTCTTATATCTCCTGTGATTATGCAATCAATTTTTAACGAAAAGATTTTTGTTACTGCGAGATATCGGCTTCTTGTTATAAATATTTTACACAAAACATATTATATCAATTCAAAGAGAACAAGACTTTCCGGTATAAATTTTGAAATCATTAGAAAATTGCTGACCACGAATCACCGTCGACCCGGAAATAGTCCACGTGGTGAAGGACCAAGAACGCGATTCCATTCACAATGTTTCCGCATTTCTAAAGGAGGACAATGAGAGAATGTCTATTTCTTTTCCACGCGTGAGACAATTTTGTACTAGATAAGATCGGGGCGAAATCTTCCCTCGCGCCACCGACGTGAGAAAGAAGGGGAGATGATTCCGAGATATCGCCGACATAAAACCTTTAAGGTTCAAATTTGCATGTTACAACCTGTACCCCACCTTCCTGATCCTCTTTCCCCCAACGTAGACTTTCGCGACCGTTCGTACGCTCCCCCCGCCATCGCGACTGCCAAATCCGAAAGCTCAGCCTTATCCCAGCTATTTTGAATGTAAGATTCTCTTTTTCCCCCCTTCTCTCTTTCTCGCTCGTCCTCGCATACACGCGTAATCTTACCCAGTCTGAGGGCAGCCGGAATTTCACCAGAGCCAACCCCGCAGCACGCGAGTCTCTCGAACGGTCGCTGCTTCCCTTTGTGAGAACAGTCTTTGGTCATTTCGAGGATTCCGCGCTTAAGCCTTCTTGTTTATGGCAAAGATTCTCCCGCTATTGATATCGGAAGGCATCGCCCCGGTGGTTTTTTAAACGGCTGCCAATCCGGAACGATCTTAATCTACGAGCAAGCACCGCATGCCGAACAGAAGGAAAGTCTTGCGAGTCTCGATCGTCACAGGCGTGTGTGCTAACTTTTTACAGCAAAATAATCTCGACGAATTATTTAATTTCACATAATTAAGCAATAATTAACTTACGAGGACTAATGTCTGAATAAATATAATCTACTAAAACCAATTTTCGCGGATTTGATTGGATTTTTCTACATGGAATTCAGAAAAGAATGAATTACAATTATAAATGATATTCCTAAACTATTCTGTTAAATTGTGTATCTATATTTAAAAATATATTTGAAGACAATGAATATGCGTGCAGGCAAAGATATTTCGAACAAGTTTAACCCGAGACAGTACGTATACGACAGAAAACTGATAGTGTCTATTCTAAAAACATAAAATGACGATTTCTATTTGTTTTCTAAATACCGGAAGGATCCCGGAAAATTTCCTGTGACACAATTCTCTAATATAAATTCATTTGTTTCATTTAAAAATATATATAGAGAGAGTCAAATGGTATTCATTTGTACGCTTTAAAGTTAAATATTATAATTAGTCACGCGTACCACTTATCAGTCCCGAAGAAAGTCCAAGAAAGAAGCCGAGAAATGCTGCCGAGAGGGCGATCTTCCTAAGCCGCGAAAGAACGAGTACTCAATTAATTGAATGCCGGATGTCGCAGCCGCGTTGTCGGCGATTGATCGCGCTAAGTGAGTGCCGTACTAATTGAGATCTCTGCGTCGATACTGGTGTGCATAAGCGCCTGTGCCAAACAATAACTGTTTGCACGAGGCCACCCCTTCTGTTTGCGCAGGCTGCGCGCAAGTACGAACGAGGTGGTTGAAAATGAAGCACGCCTCGACGGTGATATCGACAACGGCGGTAACTGAAGTCGGGGGTAGGTGGCTCACGGCGCCCGATATCGAAGGAGGACTTTAAATTAAAGGACGTCGCGTCGTTGGCTCTACTCCGAGCAAACTCCGGAGAACGTTATTTGCTTACACCGCGACAAATTGAACCCCTACATCCACGCACATCCACAATCGCGACCGCGCGCACGCACACCTCGTTCATCGCGATCAACGTCTTTCCTGTCGTCCCGCTTTTTCGCTCGAGTCTGCCGTAAATGAAAATCTGCGTTCATTCAAAAAAATTGTTTTTTAATCCAATTCCTAATAGTTGACAAAGGTTAAGAAGACAAACAGAAGCCTTCCGTTATGAAACAAGTTGAGGCTCGTATGGCCGGTATTCATAGTCAAATGTTATATTTAAGACCGTCTTAGTTTATTTTAAGATGCTCTATTTCATTGGCTAAGGAACATCTAAAAACAATTTTTAAACGATTTTAAATATAAGACCTGACTATGAATACCGCCCTATATCTACAATAATTTATAAACGTATTTCTTGGAATAATAATTTCTTCATATACTCATCACGCATTTAACTTCCTTTGTGAACGAAATTATTTTTAAAACTTCTCGGGAATTGTTGCAGGTGCAAACAGAACTGTTAAAATAAAACTTGGAATTGTTGAAAATGTATCAGTTTCACAGTGGCGTTAGAATATGAAAATAAGACATTACAATAATTAAGTAAATTTTCGAAGTAGCCTAATTATATATCTGTACATCTATACGTCTACTGATGTTATCGTATTTCTATTTCTTCGTTATTTCGGCAACAAGTCTTCAAGTCACGTCAAATAAGTACAATACGTGTAATCGGCTCATCAATCACGGTAACATGTACAGTTATCATTGGCCGTTTGATAAATATCTATTGATGAAACTGCGTACTCTCAGGTCGATGTTACGGCATCGAGAGAGTTTACCTGGTCGCGACATACGGCGGAATCGAGAAATCACACACCAGCAGTTTCAATCGCGTAAAAGCATTAATATTCATGTAATTATGCTGTTATATGTCATTTTTACGTGACGATTAGTTTTACTCCAGGAGCTGTCTATACTTTTCCCTCCTTGACCAACTAACTGTTCGGCCTGCTTTGCCTATTACATAAAAAGGTCGCGAAAGCGCATACGCTATATATCATCAGAAAAAGTTTTAAAAGACTTTTAGAGATTTTTACAACAGCGAATAGCAAACTGACAGCATTTATTTGACCGTTCGCTTTCGCAGATTATTCTCGCGTGTCGCATAACATTAACCTGATAAGGACACATCCGAGTTTTGCGCGTTAGTTCGTCGAGGAAAACAAATTACGTAAAGAAATGACATGCTACTGCAAAACGCCTGTAATTAAACAGACAAAGAAACGCGATGTTGTCTTTGTAGAACATAATTTCTGGTCGTGCTAATCATGTTCACATGTAATACCAATAAGTATAACATTTAATGTCTCTTATTCTTATATATGCCATTAGTATTTTAGTTGGATTAATTTTCGTATCAACATTCTAACGCCACAGTAAAAACTGATACATTTTCAACAATCCAAAGTTGTATATTTTAACAGTTCTGTTTACACCTGCAACACAGTTCCCGAGAAGTTTTAGAAACAGTTTCGTTGACTTGGATAGAATCTGAAAATACAAGGTGCTTCCAGCGATTCAAATTAATTATAAGACGGCTGTCGTGTAAAAATATTAAAATAAAACCGTGTATTAAATGTAAAAAGATGTCGAGACACGAGGAGATCCGCATAAAATAGATTAATGTGACAATCGATGATCAAAGCTCCGCACGATAGGCAATGCCACGGATCCGGATACTTTTGTATCAAGCTGGAGACTAAGGGGAGAAAGCTTTACAGCGTTCTCAACGCGATAAATATCCTTTAGCGGCTTTATCGATTTCACCAGAGCCAGGAATGACGGATGACCCGGCGCGACTCCCGGGGACAAATATTTTATGTTTTCTGCGCGCGATATCTGTCGCGCGTTATTTATCTCGAGTGTGTATTATTGTTGTTTATTATCTACCGCTCGGTACATTTAACCTGCATCATTTCCTCCCGCGACGCACAATGCCTGGAGCAGCAATGCCGAGATCTCCGGGACGAATAATGTCGCGGAATTTCCGACCGCTGAAATTTCAACTTACGATGGACGAAAGTTGTCCCCGCGTGTCTCCCAACCCCCCACGGACTTTCGTACATCCCCGCGTCGTTTGTCATCGCGATCGTAGGAAGAAGCTCCGCCATGGGGAGGAAATAAAAAAATATGCCCCAAACAAAAATAAAGCTCGAAGCACGAAGATATAGAAATTGTTGCGTTCGCCCCGATCGAATACCATCTAATATAGTTACTTTAATAAGCGAGTAACAATGTGACGATATTTTTACGAATGTTTATTAATGTACATAAGAATTATAATTCTTTAATTGTTATAATATAGCATGAATGTTAATTTCGTTAATTAGTTTCGTTTTCTGTGACGGCTGATAAGAACGATTACATCTAAAACATTAGTAATTTTCATAATTTTTACCTATATGTAAAGTAAATAAAAATTAAATGTCTGCTTTGCCTCACGTGAATCTCGAATTTATTTCTGTAAATCGATGTCTACCTCGCACAAAGAATACTTTGATTCGCAGTACAACGTACGCGATCAAACGATAATTTTTCCGTTCTTTTTGTTACGCGTATCAATCGTATAAT
The DNA here is from genome assembly GCF_000949405.1 of Vollenhovia emeryi. NCBI lineage: Eukaryota > Metazoa > Arthropoda > Insecta > Hymenoptera > Formicidae > Vollenhovia > Vollenhovia emeryi. The sequence continues at coordinate 1,610,999 of NW_011967213.1, read as the reverse complement.
GTCATACTAGCGATTCGAGCGCATTAACGCACGTGGGGTGACCGCGTGTGCATTGTGAAGTCGCAACGCGGGGACAACGGTCTCCCTAATTTCGAGCGTGACGCACTTCGTACGATAACTGCTTCATTAGCGTTCCCACGCGATCGGAATCGGAGCGAGTGCATCGGGAGACAAAAGGACCGACGGGCGGTCGAGGATAACTTTTTGCCCGACATTTCCGGGAACATCGAACATTCGTTCGCGCGACAATAGAGCTAACGTTTCCGAAACGGGCGACGAGCAGGTGTAATATCACGATGCCAACCCGTCCAGCAGATGGTCAAAAATCAGGATGCGTGATTATGCCGGTTACCTGACTTCGCTAGCCTGATTGTCGGAGGGTGGACTGGCGTTTGTTCATTCGAGGGGGTCGAGATTCGACTAGCATGTGCAAAGTACATACGAGGAGTTCACGCATGAGAAGCGACACGGTAGCTCCGCGAAGTTCCTGCTAATGAGCAACGAATTCATCCCAATCAGATTTCTTTCAAACGCAATTTTATTAAATTCGTTTTAGATGTCCAATTCCGATTCAAAACTATTTTAGTATCCGCATTATCTGATATAATATTAGTGTGATAATAAAAATATGAAAAGTTAATATATTAAAACTTTTTATGTTTCATTGCCTTCGGTCTAATCGTGATAAACTCAAGAGTAAACAAGAAAGTTCTTTTTATAAGAATCAATAAATATAAAAAGTACAATTTTCTAATACATAAATAAATTATTTTTTATTACAATAATTAATCTAACATAAGCATCCCTCTTCTCTTCCCCCTCTTGCGGAGCGCAATTTTCGGAGATCGCGTAATTTCTCGCGCTGGCGCGATTTATCTCGCCATGCAGAATATTATCGGCCGAATAATCAAGCGACCGCACGCCGAGGTGAACGTCGCGAAAGAAGCATGGCAGGTGTCTACAGTTGCCCATCCAATCGGACGAATCTCGAATGGCATCTGCAGGGACCACAAATTCCCAACGTGACAATCGTCGCGTCCGTCAACGAGCGGGGAATAAAAAGAACCGCACACAGCACACAGGAGGGTCCGGAACGCGCGCGGGGGTGGGCGACCACCGACCCACCCGGCGTACCAGCGGGACGAGCGGCAAATCGACACTGGGTGTTTTAAAACGAGTGCTATCGATAATCGAAATCGCTCGGGGGTTGCGGTTGCCCGGGGCTTTAGGGTAAATCTCGCGCCACATTCGCTCCCCGGGTCCTCACTCACCCCTTTTTCGCTCTTCCTCCCTCTCGTCTTCCCCACGCCTCTCTCTTTCTCTCTCTCTCTCTTTTCCACCCCTACCTTTCATCCCTTCCGCGATCGTTATTCTTTCTCTCACTTTCTCCCGTCACTCGTCTTGCTCGCCCTCTCCATGTACGAACGAGTCACATATAC
>NW_011967213.1:1605596-1608871 GCF_000949405.1 Vollenhovia emeryi | reverse complement strand
CCCCCCTCTCTCTCTCTCTCTCTTTCGATACTCTTCGCGGGAAACGAGATTAACGGCCGTGGTAGCTGGTTCCACAAGCACCATTTAGAACAGGACTATCGGCGCGTTACGCGCGTCCGAATCCCTTTAACTTTCATTTTCTTTTTTTCCTTCTCGAATACGCGACATGAACGTGAATGTGAAGGAACTGATCGAACGAGAAGCGACGATGTATTTAACTCGTGTCGGAATCGAATCTCTCAAAGGTTTGCCATTAACGTGTTTACAGCGAAAGGCTTTCAAGCAACACGAGGAAACCCATTCGCTGATAAAATTACAGCAAAATGAATTGTATGTAAACAACGTGAATTATTTCATAAATTTGTATATAGGTGTCATATTTTATATATACTTATATATTATATTAAGTAATACACTATTCAATAATTACATATATTAGAAATGACAAACGGGCGCTTCGCGCGCGCAGTTTGTAGCTGAGCGTTGTATATTTTCTAAGAATTTGTATACATGCAAAGAAGTAATTGTATGCGCAACGTCAATTTAAAATAAAAAATAATTTATCACTCACTGGTACGATTCGCAACAGCACAGTTGTACATCGTTAAGTATGTATGTGTTAAACTGTAACAATACAAATATGTATATGATTATTATAGGTTAAAATCGAAATTATTGTATTAAATATACTTTACATTTTACATTTTTTAAAATAGGTATTTATTAAAATGATTATATAAAATACTGAACAAGTGTTCCTCTTAAATATAAACTCACAAAATTTTATATGTATGGTTTTGTCTCTAACACTTATTCGAATCCTCGTTCGAATCATTTGAATAAATAAAATAAAAACACAGAACAGATGCTTTATTTCGCACAAGTAACAGATAACAGAAAAATGTAAGACACTTACCTCACCCTTTTTCCGCTGTTGCCCGATGCCTCCTAGGCCTGCACATCCTCTCAGATTTCCTTGTTGCACTAACACAACACTCACTCGCGAAAATCATCGATCGCGCGAAATTTCGAGCACTCCCGTACGCCATGTGAAATACCGCGGAACACACCAAATATTATTAACAAATATCGCGTGACATTCTATGATACAAATTACTCAATCTAACAACTTGCATTTTTGATCGGAAGAATAGGATAATGAATAAATCACTTTTGAATTGGCGATATAAAACGTAACGCGAGCATCGGAAGCATAATCTGCGGTAAAAAAAAGTAGTTATTCGTCCGCAACGAAACGATATTTTACAATCTTTGTCATTCGATCTAAACCTCGAAATCAATTATGTGAGCGAAGTTTCCAGCGACAAATAGTTGTTATTAATTACAGCAGTTAATCGAGATAATTTTCGATGACATTTACATAATGTAACGATGTGCGATAAGCGACTTTCTTTACTTCCTGCCCGTTCGAGTTGCGAAGAACGACGGAGCAAATTACAGCGCGAACGCCGAAGTCGCACCAATTTCTCTCTTTTCCCGAAAATCGAACAGATTACACGAAATTGATAGATAATCAAAAGCGCGGTGTGTAAACGAGGTGTAATCGCGACAAAGTACCACGGTTTACATTCATATTTTAGATGAGTTAGTCTCGTAAAATATCTATGAATACGTTGATAAAGAGCCGTCGCCTCAACATGCAATTCGTTTCTTATTACAAGTTATAGAAATTGAATAATTAATCGAGGTACGTTACTTGTTACTGATAAAGGTGTGCAAATCAATAGCGTTTTATCCCTGCATTCATCGGGATCGGGTCTTGGAAACCGATAACGCAAAAGTAATACGACGCACGGAACGATTCTCGCTGCTGCCTACCGGCTCGACGTTCGGCGAGCGAGTGATACTGCGGCGACCTTCGTACACGATGGCACGTAAAAACATCGTACGTCACCGCGCCGGGAGAAAAACAACAACGAACGTTGAGAATTCGTTGGCTTTTTTCTTCCGTGACTGTTACTACGTTTTGTGCGTCATTCTACGGACTTATAGGTATTGATTGAATTAACGATTAATTCTGTTCAATCGAGAAAATGTTTGGAAACAAAAATCGCTATTACTTAAATTCTAATTACTAAGATTGGAGATTTTACCACAGCTGTAGTTGGTGTGTACAAATGTATATTTCTAAATTGCAAATCTTCATTCACTACGAATCTAAAAGAGAAGTGAAGCACACCGCGCTTCGAGAAAATCAATCGGCATCGGGGAGAAGAGGCCTCAACTGTTCGATACTAACGACATTCGCGCTGGTAACATCTCTTTTTTAGAAAGAAAATTAAATATATTACGTAACAATATAAGTTTATTAATATTTTTTTTTATGTACGAAGCTAAAATCAAAGACATTAATTTATAATTCCAGCTGGTATCTGATTTATTATTTTAAGGATAATGTTCACGAGAGATCTAATAACAATTACTAGTACTTTATCGATTCCTTTATGAAACAAAAGTCTATACGAGAGGCATCTAGAAGTAAATGGAAATATTAATTCTCCGATTAGAAACAACTACTTTCATCAAAGTGTCGCTTAATCGACTCTTTAAGTGCGTTTTCACAAGCTCGCGTGTGCGATCGCTCGGACGCACGCAGGAACGCGCGCGACGATGCATAAGTAATTTCACGAGCCCTCTCAAACGGCGAGCCACCAACGATAATGGTAACGCTGGTGATTATTTCATAATTCCGGCTTACGCGCGGTCGCGCGGTTTAATAAAGTTAACTTCGGGACCGGAGAGAGCCGGAGAGAGCCGCGTATACGCCAGTGATTCTTTTGAGGGTCGCTCGCTCGCTCGCTCGCTCGCGAGAGAGAGAGAGAGAGAGAGAGAAAGAGAGAGAGAGCGAGCGCGAAGGGTGGTTCTCGCGCGCGAAAGACACACCGTGTGTCGCGCGGCATTTCCACCGAAATCCCGACGTTTCACGTGGTCGACGCTACTCCCTTTGGCGCGAGAGGTGAATTCACCAACGACAGCGCGATTCTTCGACGGGTGGAACCCCTCAAACGAATCCCGCTGTACACACGTACACGCGCGCGCGCACGCCGCCATGCGTACGTAATCATCGCAGATGACAGAACGAGTTGAAAACCTTCAGCTTGTCAAACTCCCTCCGCGCGAGAAGATAAAACGTGACGGTGTCTACATGTACTCGTATTCCACATGCCCGGGGTACTTAACTTTACGATGAGGGGACATTTTTTTTTTTTACAAAAACAAGACTTTTTCCCGAAAAAGTGGCAAAAGAGACAATC
>NW_011967213.1:1578733-1605033 GCF_000949405.1 Vollenhovia emeryi | reverse complement strand
ATCACAACACTCATTCACAAAATTAATTAGTATCGTATCGTTAGGATACAACGATCGCGCGACACTTTTCACGGCACTCCCGTACGCGAAATTTACGTTACTCGAATCACTCAGACCGGCGATTTATTGCGCGCTCTCGATAATCTGAAAATAAAAACAATTAACAAATTAGATTTAATTGAGAAAACTACGAAATATGTTCAAAATTTTAGAGAAATAATTATCATAAACGTTGAAAAGAAATAAATGCGATTCCTATCATCTATTGTGCAAAATATGCTATTAAAGAGTCATAGTTTACGAAACATTTCTCGTTGCAAATTATAGGAACTGATTCATAACGTAATTTGATAATCTTACTTTTTTACACGTTATTCTTACTCCTCGTGTCTTGGAAAATAATCCACAGTGGTTCTCGCAGGTGAAATTAAATAGCAATTACAAATATAACGAATAATAAATTAATTAGTTATGGTTTGATTTGATTAAACCGTATCTTATCTCAAAATTTTAATTGAATCAACGGAAACGCAACTATAAATCACCGTTGTTTCAATTAAAATTTCGTTATTACCAATCGTACAATATTGTAAAATCTGGTGGTATCACGTTTGAAGAAAAGTGGGGCTGAATTTGATGAAATCATCTGTAATTAAATTGAGTTGAAGTCGCGAGTCTCCTGCGACGATAGCTTGTCTAACATACAGCAACGCAATCGTGCAATCGACACCACGCCAAAGTCGTGTAATCGCGCGGCACGGACTACGACGGCCGACGTGGTCACTCTTCAAGCACGTCATCCCATAACGGCTTAACGTAAGGACTCGACGTTCCGTTATATCGGGCGACAGGCCCGTCGAGAGATAAGGCGAGTGACGAGTCTCCGGTATATGGGGTGGTGCGACGACGAGATCAGACTCCGTGTCTCCGGGGGTCGATCACTCATCTCGGAATAGCGGTTGTTCGCCGCGGCAGCGACCCAACCCCCCTTATAATCTTCGCTATTCTCCACCGACTATCTTACATCGATCATCCGGCGGGTTCTATTAAATTTTTCATTGGCCTCGCAATATACCGCGCGACCCCGAGGAGGTGGGCTTCCGCGGCCACGAGCATCCCTATGCGTCACCCTGAACGATCGGACGCGACGCAAATAGATCCGACTTGGGAGAACACGTGGAGAAATATGCGCGGGATATTCCGTAAAGAGATCCGATATCGGTGGGAGAAATGAACAGAATTCGAGAGGAATTCTGTAAAATGTTGTAACGAAAATTGTATCTGCTTCTTCTTCGTTAACAATAAAGGGCAAGAAAATTTGTTAAGTAATATCATCATGAAAAGTAAAAAATTAATAGAAAATTAGTCGCTCGCTTATGTGGCACAAGCTCGAACTGTAGATATCGAAATTTGTGTATCTTGTCGAATAAAAGGCAAGTAGCTGTCGATTCATTAGATCGATTTCCGCGGCTTAAACTCGATTAGCGCAAGTTAATTTTGGAACTTTGTACTTTCATAGCGTTCGATCTCGCGCGCGACCTACGTATGAATACATTATACAAGATAGTTCCACAGAGTTATTACGCAAACCTACTAACTTTTGAGTATGTGGTCTTATAACTATCAGAAATTGAAACATCGCACCTGGTGGGTTATAGTTTCAGAATACCAACTAACGGCTAATCTATAGTGCGGCTCATAATCGCAGCAAATTCGATTTCGAGCCTCAAGTGCATTCTATATTCATAATTAATAAAGTGTTATAATAAATTCATGAAATCGCACCAACTTATACTTTCAGTTTATACTCAATAGAAGATTTGTAATTAATTAGAAAGGAATGAAAAGATTAATAGTATAACCTAACCACCTCAAAACTAAAGGTACACATTTCCTTTTCTACAAGAAGTGAAGATAAAATACCTCCCCGAAAGTTCTCGAGATGACCACGTGTAAGATTCAAGTATTCGCAAGGCGGAAAAAAGTGGCGAAGAGAAGGGAAAAATCGGAGGCTCGGCAAAAGTGACGGAGTTATCAAGCGGAATCAGATTTCACGGAGAGTCCCGCCGAGGGAAAGGAAGTTCGAGAGGGCGGCGGAAGAGGAGCTCGAGCGGGTAAGAAGCGTTTTATGAAAATTATCTTCAAATAAAAAAGTGAAACAGATAAAAACTAATGTATGCGGGTGGTTGTGGCAGGGGTGGTTCTCGCCGGCGCGATTTACATAGCGGGGCGCCGGCGACGTATAACGGAGAGAGCCGCACTCCTTAGAATATATCGACACGCCTTTATGTAGAGTACATAAAATTGCTTTTACCTTCTATTAACAATTCATATTTCTTGCGCAAGAGTCGCTTGCGATAAAAAGTTATTGGCGCGGAGATTTCCGCGGCTCTCCTTGTGTACGTCGCCACACCGATGTGGCTACGTACCAGAAGGCACCAGCACGACCACGGGGGCCGTTAAACCACAACCGAGAGTTCCTCGAGGCGCACGTAGCTGCCATGGTCGCGATAATGCCGGGGATCTCCTTAATTGAAGAGTTCTTCGCGGAAACCGTTAAGCCTGTTTCTCTTGCGGCCGCGTATTCTCACCGGCACTCGTTGTTGCGCGCATTATATCTCAAAATTAGATTTCTTTTTGCTGCGAAATTAACATTCATGAGCACACTCTCAATTCGCGAGTAAATCAATTACAGTGATGTAAAATTGTTTTTCAATAGTGCCACTCGAATTATAATGAAGGAAGGCTGAAATTCTAACACAAACATACGAGAGCACCTGTAAGTCCAAGCAACATGTTGGTAGCCCAATAATAATCTAAAATGTGAATTCATATACATTGTAGATTATTATTGGGCTACCAACATCTTGCTTGGACCTCTCGTTTGTTTGATTTATATTGTAATGATCCTATTTAACTCTATTTCTTAAATTCTAAATCTTCACTAACACGATCTGGAACGTAAAATTCTATTTTCTTGCATTTTATTTCGAGACGAAAACTCCTTCTTTTCTTCACAATAATTTGAAAAAAATTAATGTAACAATATATGTGTGTTAAAAATTGATTTTAAAAATATATTATCAGAAAATATATTTAAAAATGATTTCAAAGTCTTATTTGTGTGATGTGTAAAAATATTTGTATATCTTTAAAAACTTTAAATCCAATACACCAATAGGTATGACATTAAAAAAAATCATAATTTTTATGAAAATAATTGAAACTCTTTAGCTCTGTTAAAAAATATAAGAAATAGGCAACCGTCACGGGCGATTGCGTTACGCACGCGACTTTTCACGCGCAATGGTTTAACCGAATCACAGTACGAAATCAGGAAGCGCCTCGTGTTTCCCTCCCCCGTCGCTTCCGGGGTGAGTTTTAAAAGCAATAATTACTTCCGTTCGTTTTGTTCACTGCGCTTAATATCCGGAGCATTACGAGACCCAGATCCAGGTGGTCGCCACGAATGTCGTCGCGCACTATTGTTTCCGGCCTCTGGATTATCGTGTCGTTTCAATTCCGCGCATCGCCAGGTGCAATATGCCGGCACGATCGTAGGTATCGGAGTACACGTGCATACATGCACGATGGAACTTCGGCGAACTTCGCGGAAGATTGCGATCGACCCCATCGCATGTTACGATTGCAAAGGGCACGCAGCAAGAAACGAGTGGCTTCAATAATTCCAACAAAATTTCTGCTTCGTACCGTAGTAATAAATAATCGTAAACGTAATTTTACCTTGGCCGCACTACGCGCGATTGCAATTGACATACTCGCGAGTTTAATCGACACAATTACAATTCTCGAAATGTTTAAATATCGAAAGCGAGGAAAAGTGAATAGACAACCGCGCACAATCGATAACTAACGCGGGGTATTGATCGAAGGGCACATTGACATCGATTGCGACCCACGTCTTGAAGGTGGAGGCCTAGATTCTGACCGAAACCACCTTCGTAGACTTCGAGAACGTGCATGAAAACGTAGGTCGCGCGAGCCATGCACTTTTTTAACCAAACGATTGATTGGTTCTTGCGATCATTTATTTAAGATTTTTCAATCGATAGCACAAATATCGCCGAACGGATTCAAGAAAATGTTGGTACAAATCAGTACAGTGTTACTACAAAGCGACCTGAGATTATTTATAAACTTACCGATTGAACTAACATTATAAATAAAGATTATAAAAGTAATTTTAATACAAAACAATTTAGAACTTACGAAGTATTGTATCACACTACGCACAGAAATGATAGAAGTTTCTATTAAGAGATTCAATAAAGATAAGATTATAATGAATAGAAAAAACAGCTATAAATTTCTCATAATAGAAGCAGACTTCTCGATACGTGCTCAAGTTATAAAAAAAGATTTCAATCTAATCGTCTATAAATTCCTATTTTAATGATTATGACTTTCTCTCTCTCCCAGTTTTATACAAAAAAAGTCTTAATCCTTATATACTTCTAATATTAGTCGCAAATCATTCTAATCTCAAAATGATGATCAGTAAAATACTCAGACACACCGAGCCGTAGAAAGGATTTCACATATTTGACTTTTTTTCAGAAAATTGTGTAATAATTAACAATCATCATAAAGGTGCTATAAAAACCGTCGGGAGATCGCCTGCCAAGTATTTCCGAGATTCTCCTACAGTCACGAAACGAGACGCGGGCAGATATTTATGTTACGAGCTAAGAATTAACTTGCTCGCAGAATCTAGTAGCCGCGGCGTCGGGGCTGCGCTCGTAATCCGTCGGGCGTCGATAAATATTGCTCTTGGAAAAAATAGTGGCGGCCGTGCACGCCGGTAGATAGGTACACGGTGAATGCCCGCGATGAATATTCGTGCGGCGACTGCGAGCGCTCGCGCGCGCGATGGTAACGGTAGCTGTAACTTATCCGCTGAATAGAAGATGCAGTAAACGTTACGTACGTCCGTAAAGTACGTGACGTTATTGCGCGAATAAATCGTGAGCGCGAGCGAGGCGAAACCTCGCAGGCATATTCCCAGATCGTAGGCCGCGATTCGCGTCAGTGCGAAGCCTAATTATATTTTACATTTACACGAAAGGTTAACGTTAACAGGCACTTCTGCCCGCTGGACCATTCCGGTGGCGAATAAAATGCGCTTCGCAAGTTGAAGTTCTGCATTTGTCGCGACGAAATGAGAGAAAATAATCCCTCGCAAATCTCTTTGCGCTTCACGCATCTTGCACGAGATGCATATAAAATATGAAAAGCCGGTACGTAAGATACAGGTTCTTTTAACGAGATAATCGCTTTAATTATTAACTGATGCATAGAACAAGATGGCAAGATTCATCATTCTCCTTTCGCCGTTTCAAGCAGAATTGTAATGTTAGTGCATACGGGACGATAAGTGTAAATTGCGATACACAAGCTGCGATTTTTTTTAAATTTATCTTCTCTACCTCGCCGTTGTCGCAAACTCAGTGAAATGAGACCGTTGCCGAGTACATACTATCATACACAAGAGAGGGATGGATGGGCAAAGGGTAGAACGGTGGTTAGGGACGCTTTGAGCTTACCGCGGCTTTGTGGATGCCCCTTGTGGGTTCCGCGTCTGCGTTTAATATTGCCAAAGTGCTCGGGCAAAAACCGACTGAATTATGAATTACCCCAGAAACGAATCTCGAGACACCGTGCACGCGGTTGTCCAGTTACGCGAATCACGAATTTTTACCAATCATAAACAATAACCGCTATTCCATTGCAAACAGTGGACTGATAATAAAAGTCCACATATTGTTTTTAAATCAAGTTGTACAATAAAATTATATTAGGATGAATATTGTTAAAAATCTTTAAGTATCACAGAAAAGTTTGTATTATATTTTTGTGTTAAACCTTTTCAACTAATAACATTTTCTCAAAATGTTAAATGAGTTTTATTACATACACAGTCCGTTGAAAATGGATTTTCCATTTTTCACGTTTCTCTTTAATTTTGTATTAATTTTATATTTCATACTAAAAATATATATGAAGACATATGATGCAGTTGTAATTTTAACAGTTGATGTTTCAAGTTGTATCCATTAAATTCGTTTTATCATATTACAAGGCAATTTTATATAAAGTAAAAATTAATTTTACATTACTCATGGCATAATTTCGTTAAAATGCTCTTTGGAATTTTTCGCCTTTTGACTCAGAAAAATAATCATATGTCTACAACTTATCTTATTCGTCGTAAAATTATTATAGAGGATAAAAAAGAATATAATAATGATACTTTTCAATGACAACAAATTTGAATAATAAGAATATTGTACCTGGAGAAAAAGAATGTTATAAAATGGAAACAATCAATTTTTCAATTTTCTTCATATAGACGTTTTTTATCATCGAAAGATGCTGTAATTCTAATCGAGGCAATAATTATAGCAACAGAGACCTTCCGTAAGTCGAAATGTTCACTTCTGTATTAAATTACATGAACATATGATTTACCTATAAAATACGTTCAATAAATTGCAGTACAATTACAATACGATATACATAAAAATAAAATAGTAGAGAAATATATTATAATTTTCTTTACATTACTATCAAATAATATGTATTATTTTGTTTACATATATTAAAATCTTTAAAACACCATCTACTAAAGAAAAATCGTTTGAGTTATGACACTTCTCGTCGCAAGGTGCGACATGCAATCTAAAACGCTTTGATCTAGATGTCTGATCCGACACACGTTGCGTTATTTGCAGAAAAAAAAGTACCAGCCTTCATTTCCTAAGTGGATGGTGTTACAGATACCACTCTCGTCAAATCAAAAACGTCAAAATCACCGTGTCATTAGTTGCACACGGTATCCCACCTCCGAAAATGCCATTCGCGAATTATTAGAATGAAGACGGAGATCCGACGCGGTGGTTGTTCGCCATCTATCGCTCCATAAATGTCGAAAAAGGCTAAAAGAGCTCTATCTAATGTCAGGAAGGGTTCGCTTTAGTTCTGTCGAGACGCGGAGAAAATGTCAAGACCTTTTCCTCTCTTCGATCGCTCGTATAACTCGCGCAGGTCGCCCACGTATGTAGTCTTCAACGCGCCCAGTCATCGATCGACGTACGTGTTCTCTTAGCTTCAAGTTGACAGAACAGCATTTAATATCCGGTGATGATAAATAAGCGTAGCGAACCGAACCTCGAGCGAAATGTCCAAGAGATGCGTCATATCCGTGAGTGAGAGACAATAATATAAATAATTTCCAGGCACCTTTTCCACGCGTACATGTTTCAAAATAATTTAAATTAAGAATAGTTTCACATATAAATGTAATATTAGAGCATAGAATACATTTATAGGCATATTTCAAAAATCGTTAATACTTTGCTTATTTCATCCACGGAAATTGTAGTTTCAGCAATAATCAATTTTTGCACTGAAAAGTAAAAATCAAATTTAATAACATACCGCTTTAATTGCACTTTACATCTCACAAGATTTCGTAGTGATTTTTGTATTCAAATTAAATTTCAATTACTAATCCCATAGATAGACGCGTTTTAACGAGTATAACTTCACGTTTCATAACGTAGCAAAGTCAATTATGCCAGTAATCTATCTCGTTGCGTTTAATAGCGGCATTAGCCATTCTTCATTTTGAATGGAATTTATATACTGTCGCAAAATGACAATATGGCATTGCAAAACAACGAGTTGGCGGTGCAATCCGGTCGAACGCTATCTCTTTCATTCGCGCTTTCATATCTACGCGTATGCATCTATCTGTCCACACAATCGCGTGAGTGCTTGCACGCTTTGATCATCGAATAAAGAGAGGACGAAGGAACGAACGAGAGCGAAAGGAAGCGAGCGTCCATTTTTCACAGGCATATAAATGCGAGTTATTAATACGCTGGTATTGTACGGCACAGAGAAGGTAATTAGTGGCCAGTTCATCAGTCACTCGACCAGATCCCTCGACGGTCGAGGGAAAGAAGATCTTGCTCGGACCTAAGCGAGAGAAGCCTAAGTTCCCATCCTCCACCCAAGGTTGTAAGAAAGATTAGACGACTAATGAAACCACGGTTGGCAAGGGAAGAACGGAGCGAACCGAGCACGATAGACGCGAAAGAGAGGAGACGATACAAGAATGGTGCTAAGCGAAAGGAGAGAAGTACGAAGAGAGAGATCGCTATCTTGGATTAATGCGAGTTGTATTTTGTGCCTTAATCGTTCGGTGCTCCAAATTTTTAATTAGGCGTATCAGCGATTGATGCGAACAGGCCTATCTCTCAGATCGGTGAGAATGGTGAAAGATGAAATATGAACAAGCTAAAGGAGCGTGATGTACCTAAAAGGATTCGGAAGGGATATTTATTCAAATTAAGCTAAAAAAGAACAATACAAAAGATTGGAAACAAAATTACTTTCAGAAAGAACCAACTTCGTGAGAAAATTTGTAACCCGAGAGATGCAATTTTATCTTACGTACTTATCTGTCCTTTAATTTTCAATTGTCACGAGCTTGCATATTAATTATAATCTAATCTCCAAACCATTAGAGATTAAGAGTGGAAAAGTCGCGAATAATAATCTCGCAAGTTTTCGAAAAAGAAATCGTCTTCGGGTACATTGGAAACTCCCAAGTCTGACAAACGTCGTGGCGGGATAACGTGTCACGATAAGCGACATCTCCTCATCTTGATAAGCAATACGTATCTGTGTGCGCGTGGGAGATATTAATGGCAGCCGCGCTGGGAGTAGCGCTCGGTAACTACCGGCGGGAAGTCTAGGTCCAGGTCGACGTATTAGCTAATGTGTCGTCGCGATTACCGCACCTGGAGTTAGCCGGCCGGCCGTGCAATTGGCGGCATGTCGCGTCTACACGCGTGTGTTCGGGCACGGCCGCGCACGCGTTGATACCCACATGCACGTATCGCCCCGAAGACAGGAAGCGTAGAGCGTTGATTGGCTGTCCGGAGGCGGTTGGAGCCGACTGCGTGACCTCTGACCCCACCCCCGTGGGGCGCGCGCACGTCTCCAACCCCAAGGAAGTAATTACCTTGCCACCCGCGCTCGATAACCGACGCTATCGGATGCTCCGTTCTGACGGCCGGATGACGCGACCGGGTCGCCCGGGTTGTTCACGAGCACGCGCCCTCGACGATACATATATGCTGAAATCGAAGACGTCTTAGAGGGTATTAGAAAAGCCAAGTGTACTGTACAGCGAATAGTACATCATTAAAGCAATCGTCTGTAGGAAGAGAGGCAGGATTGATTGGTTCAGATTGTACTGAAGAAACGGATTAAAAATTTTTGAAACTATGCCGCATAGAGGAAAATTTAATCTTGGCAGGAATTATTTCCTTGGGCATTAAATTAAGCCACAACCTTTCATTCAGCATGACGCAAACTTACCTCTGCTGGCACAATCTAACTTTCTTACGGTCTTTAACGGGCAAAATTAACGATGCTTCTACCTCTCAACAGAGAGACGAGATAATGGGATGGTGGCGGATACATCCTTTGGTGTGTATAAATAAATACGCGCTCGTTAATACGTAAATAATCGTGAGTTTCGTATAATCGATCCTTTCATCTTCGCGTTAATATTATTATAGCCTGCCAACGTTCATCCAGAGTAAGTTCTTCGTTAGTGAACATTGATTAAACATAGCTGTACTCTGAGCTTCAAAGTAACTTCAGAAACGAAGATTTTAATTCGTAATAAAGACACATGTATTGAGAGAAGATAATTGTTATTCATATTCACATTATTTCACGTTTAGTCAACGCCATCGTTATTGATTTAATATCTTATTAAAAGCTATAAAAATTCGAAAACAGTGACTGCTAATTATCTTAAGCAGTTGCGTACAAAATTATCATAAATTGATATTATCAATTAAAATGCAATTCTGAATAAGCAACAATTTAATATATTGTACACGATACTGTAAGTATATACAATAATATTCGATTACGATTTACTCGAGATCACTCAATACATACTTTATTTCTGATTGGCTAAAAGGTGCAACAAATCAAAGTACGAGTGACGGGGGTGGCTTTAGCTGACGCGAGTGATCTCGTCGAGGAGAGCGACAGGGGTAGTTTTCGCGCAAAGTGCAAGAAGAGAATCGCGCATAAGGTCACGCCGCGGGGTTACGCCAAGCAGGCTCCTATTGGCAGGCCAATGCCAAGCAAGGTTCACGATTGGTCGAAGGTCGTGGGTCGCCTCACCTACCCCCAATCCAACGTGACCTCCCACGCGAACTCGCGAGGTAGCAACTGCCACCCTCCGCCAGGTTTGGCGTTGGGGGTTGCGCTGGCTCGCGCGTTCCAGCGTATCGAGCCAATTGTGCAAAAATCCAGCTGAACGCGGAGGAAGGAGAGTTGTTCTGTTCGGTGCATCTGATAGTAAATGGATTAACTGCGGTATGTGCGGAAGGAAGTGAGCGCGCTATATGCGTCTCTTGCGTAGAATTAAACTGCTCGAGAAAAAGAACGACTATTTCTACGTGAGGATAAAACGCTATTTAGCGATCTTAAATTAATTAAATTTCGAATGTGTAAGCTTATATCTCATGTAAACTCTGCACAGACTCGACAAACTCACCCAAACGAACCACCTTCCACCTTACAACTGTCGCTTTCCGACTCCCAAACTGCTGTTTAATTCTCAATTAAAATTTATACTACTTGGAGAATCAGAGAAATTAAAAGATAATGCGAACAACCATCTGCTATATTTTCTGGTTTGCAACTTATCTCTTTAATAGCGTGCTCGAGGATCGAGTGATATATCCTTGCCTCGCGAGACAGTCGCGCATATCCGAGATAGGAGAGGTAGAAAAGAAGGATGGACTAAAACGGGCGTAAAGTCATAATGCCATTCATCAGACGGAGGACAAGCGGCAAACCGCGGCAATTAACTTCCACCGAGGGCTTTTTTATCATGCCACAGTATTATTAGACAAGCGGTCAACCCTCGGCGAACGCGAGGGTGAAAATGTCGTGTCGCGCAGATGCGGTAATCCAAATTTAGTGCGATATAAATACAGCAGATTAGAGCGATTGCTCTATTTTTTTTTATTGTCTCTGTGATCCATGACAGGATATTACGAGGCGAAAAAAGTTACGGCCGAAACGAAGCGTGGAGATAATTGCACTACATCCATATCGTCGTAAACAATCTTACTAAAAAAATTGATTTTATTCAATCATTTTAGTCAATTTCAAATTTGTTAATATTATATTTACATGCCGATTAATTTAATCGAAACGTGATAAAACACACTTTATGTATTGCATTATATAAAAATTGTATTATTTTACGTGTCACATAAAAACGGATTATGATAATAAGTAATTAAAAAACGATGAACAAGATATCAGGATATACATGGTATGTTGATGTGTGAAGCCTGAAATGTTCTAAATACAGCTAAAATTATAGCTTTTATCGCACTGCACATTGCATATTGAATTAATTAATATTGTATAATTACCGCGATAGATCGCGTAATGTCAAATTTTTCATTAGCATATAACAATCGGCATTCTCCGCGGCTATGCGATATTCGAGCCGTGTAATTAAATCTGAAGCGTGGAGGCTAATTACAATGGCCCTTCGCAAATACGTCGCTCATTACGATTTAGTAATTGTTCCGGCGCGTAATAACGGCCGGTATCTGTACAGTATTATTGTTCGGTAGGGTGTTATTGCCTGAAACGTGTATAACATAATTACTCTAACGCAATTAGGAGTGCCGCACATTGGTCTGCTTCTTGTCTCTGAAAGCGGGCCGCTCTCCGACACAGAGATTGGATTAACGAATATTAGGGGCTAGGCGTCAAACCGAAAATCGATACAGCTATCAGCCGCGATTATTAAATTCCTCGTGCAATGACGATTACGGATGAAAAACAGATTGAAATATAGACGATTTTTTAATAAAAAAAACAATAGAACTTGGCATTCATAAAACTTTTCCAATATCCGTGATACTTATGCATGTTATAAAAATGTTACATGGAAATATTGTAAAGTTACGAAAAATATCCGCACTTTAAATTTTATTCATCCAAATTACTGTCTATAAACCGATTTCTTGTAAAATTGTTTAACTTCTCTGTCGTGGACCAAATCACAGCAGAATGTTTTTACGATTGTACCTACGTACCTACAACATAATACATATGTATAAATAAGAGAGTAAAATACATATTTATTTTTATTCCGGAGAACTCATTTATTTACATAAATATTACAAATATATATAATTTCATGTATACGCTCTCTGTAAAAATGAATTAAATATAATTATATTAATTTATATATGTTCAATATCACGAGAGAGAAAACACATGTCTAAAAAAACTTGATCCAGGCCCAGTTTTTGGAGATCTGTAAAAGAAAATTGCAAGAACCGTTAATGTAAATGATTATTTCTATGCATCACACTTAAGACACACATTAATTATTACACGCACCATTCACCATACTGGAAAGAAGTAAAGAGTGAGATTGGAAACAATTTATTCAAAAAATTTTCAGCTATCAGAATTTTAGACAAATAGAATAAGAATGGGAATATGTGAAGATTCCAATTCAAAATCCGAGATTAACACGTCATTGAAGTTCATAAAGTTTTGTAAAATGTAGTATTTTAAGGTATATTTATCTCTTTTTTTGTAGTACATGAATTTTGTGCAATAAAGAATTTTATATTTAAAAAAAGTTTGATCTATTTCTGTAATCCTATTCGCTCGAAATCAATTCTCCATATTTATTTTCTGCGAAATTTAAGATGTTTAATCTCGCAATTTGAAATTGTACAAATTAGAAATAACCACATAAAGCGTGAAATAGAAAGAGTTGTTGCCACTGCAGCAAATACATTTCACAGGATATCCCATGCATCCTGCAGGGGTAAATAACATGCGTCTTACAAGGATATATTTACGGGTAAAGTATTGAATGACGATTATCCAGGTATTCTTTTGCAGTTTTAAGGTTTCTGGTTAGGATCTCTTCATACTCGGCCGACTCGCAACTGCCAGACCGCAAGATTGATATGAGAACACCGTCGCTTCCGCTTATGCCTAGATGCAACCCTACGTAAAATATCGTAAAGCGCCACGTGCACGTGTAAGAAAACCGCAAGGTAAACGTAAACCGCATGACAAATAATGGCGATTCTTCCAATATCGAAACTCCAATTGTTTTGAACAATTACAATTTGTAAGATTATTATAATAGATAATAGATAAAAATATTTTATCTAAAAATTTAGAAATTGTAAACAAATTATATACCAGTTCTAGACGAAACAAGATCTTTCGCAAGTATCGTATGTAATTCTGAAATGGCATCAAGATTGTAAAACGATAAACGAATTTCATTGGCATGGATAAAGCCGAGCTTAATTAACCGGAGAAGCGGCTTTTTACACAAATTTTTGTAACACTACTGAATCCTCGACCGAATAAAAAGGTACACGGATAGTTCGGCTAAAGCACACGACTGATTTGGAAGCTCCTTACCAACGGAACAACGGAACCGTTCCGCGAGTCAATCCAATTGGACAGACTCAAAAGCGAACAGCGACGAGCAAACACGGGCGATCGGTTATCGAAGCGATTAAATGCATATACCCGTCGTGTCTCTCTATCCCGGCCGTGCAAATATGCGCGGGCAAACTCGGAAGCCCGCGGCTGCTTCCAACAAGGAAACACCGAGCCAACGTCGACGGCGTGGTCCGCGTGGTGGAGCGTTCGTATGCACAACCGGCGCGCCCGTCCCGCTCTCGTGGGAAATGCTGCTCGATTATATTTGCACCATGGCGAGCGCCATGGACGCGCGCGGCAAGGTACGCCCGGAGTTTCCGGACGAAACGGTGGTAGGCAGAGGTGCCGTCGTCGTCCTCCTGCCGAACCTGCTCTGTTTGCGCCGGCACTCTAATTAATTATCCGCCGTCTCCGATAATGTAACGCGCGGCGCGAGGTGCGCTCCCGCGCTAACGAATATCCGAGATTACGACCGTTCTTCGTTTAGCGAGAGCGGAAAAATTTTATACTCGCGGCAACGCGCTAACCTTTGTAACGGGGAAAATGTTCCGCGTTTGCGAACGGACGGCAACTTTCGAAAAAAATTTGCTGGATACGTCATTAAACGAGAAATTTGTCGGAGGCGTTAATGAATGAACGGTGCTAATAGATTATTGTTACGTCGGGTACTTTTATCGAATACACCTAGATTCAACGTGTCTTCAAGTAAAAAACTTGACGGTGTCTAATTGTAAAATATGTAATATAAAAAAGCAAAATTTCCATTGTATCACGGGTTAATTAAGCTTTAAAAACAGATGCATGTTCTTACAGAATCCATTTTAAATCAATTAACAGCGAACTTAGCCTTAATTTCAGCCAACGGCACGCGATACTATTTTTCCTACTGGATTGCTTACGAGAGCCAATCAGAATGCAGAAGTTTTCGATCAGGTGACTCAAAGCTGTATCCTGATTGGCTTTCGTAAGTAATCCAGTAGGAAAAATAGTTGGCTTTAGACTCGCCGGTATATTTGACCGTAGAAATAAAAATGTTGCGGGACACGCGTAATAATTTTAATCTCGATGGAGTAATCCTTCGGTACGATTTCATTACGAATTTATCGAATCTGAAACTAGCTGTTAAGGCCATTTCCACTCGGATACACTTGTCTGTCTGATAACCGAGTGAATAGCGTATATTTTAATTTGAACAAAGCGAGAAACGAAGCAAGATTTATCGCTGCCAAAAAGATGTAAAAGGGGGCAAAACCTATTCGGTAACTTCTCGCCGTTCTTACTCTCCAACGACGAACGAAACGCGCAAATGGAACATATGAAAGTTATATGTTGGCGCGCTCACCCACCGGATGGACAAATATTCGTCGAGCACCACTCGGTAACGCGGAGAGCTAATAAAAGGAGTCGCGCTGTTCCATTATCAAAGCTAAGAGAGCTCGCAGCTAACCGCTTGTGTGTAATGTATTTTACTGGCGATAGCCACGTGGAATGTTTTATCGCTTGAAATAAAAGATTTATGAATATCCTTTCTGACGTCGGATTTTCTATACGTTCTTCAATATATAACAACATACTATCTGGTCGATATTCTTGGATAAAACACTTTTGGTTTGCCATCAACTGGTAATTCACACTGATGTCCCTTGGTGAACAAAAGTACGTTAAGTGGCTTCGCGTACTAGCGCTGAATAGCGAGCACAGGGCGATGAGAATCGTTTTAACCATCTGCAGTATTGTCCACTAACAATAGCACCGCGTGACTTCTTCTATTAGCCGTCTACATTACCGAGTGCGTACTTCAGACCTACATTTATGCCACCCTATTCATTCCAGAGTTCTTTACTTATACCCGAGTAAACTGCCGAGTGCGTTATCGTTAGCCGTAGTCTTTGCTTACAGTCACTTTAGTTAATAATAAATTGATTTAAAGATTAATCACGTATGATGAACAACAGTGAACGACTGGTTGAAGGATATTGCTAGCTATTCCTGAAAATCTATTTAAGTGAAGATAAAAATCCTAATTTTGCGTACCAGTAAAAAGTATATTGTTCAAAATTAGGCATAAAATAACTCCTCGTGCTGCGGCGCGAGTGTCGTGGCTGCCGCGGCTCCGCCGCCGACAAGACGCCCGCGATTGGCAGAAGGCGAAACGACGGGCCAATCACGTCGCGGTATTTCGGTTTGGAATCCTCGTTTTGCGCCCTTTTTGCTTTTCGCGGAAAATGGACATTTCGCTCGATCTTCGGAGACGGAGACCGGGAGAGAAACGAATGTGGAAAATGCTACGAATTATCAATTACGGCCACAGGCAGTTACGCGTGCACGTACGTACCTGGATGATAGTGAGCCTCTTCGCGTCACTGTCGCGGACGAGCCTCCAAACGACCGTCCCCGGGAGCCGGGAATATTCGCGACGCCGGTCGTGTATGCGCGACGCCCGCATCGCGACGAACGTCCGACACTCCGACGCGGCGCGGAAGATGCTCGCGAGCGTTTCTGGCGCGCGACACTCACTCGTGAGCGGTAACGGACGCGAGAAACACGGAGCGAAACGAACGCGACTCATGCTGCGACGCGGCCACAAGTGTCATGGCTGCCGCGGCTCCGCCGCCGACAAGACGCCCGCGATTGGCGGGAGGCGAAACCTACGGGCCAATCACGTCGCGGTATTTCGGTTTGGTATCCTCGTTTCGCGCCCTTTTCGCTTTTCGCGGAAAATGGAGATTTCGCTCGATTTTCGGAGGCGGAGAGACCGGGAGAGGAACGAATGTGGAAAATGCTACGAATTATCAATTACGACCACAAAGCAGTTACGCGTGCACATACCTGACGATAATCAGCCTCTTCGCGTCACTGTCGCGGACGAGTCTCCAAACGACCGTCCCTGGGAGCCGGGAATATTCGCGACGCCGGTCGTGTACGCGCCACGCCCGCATCGCGACGAACGTCCGACACTCCGACGCGGCGCGGAAGATGCTCGCGAGCGTTTCTGGCGCGCGACACTCACTCGTGAGCGGTAATGGACGCGAGAAACACGGAGCGAAACGAACGCGACTCATGCTGCGACGCGGCCACAAGTGTCATGGCTGCCGCGGCTCCGCCGCCGACAAGACGCCCGCGATTGGCGGGAGGTGAAACCTACGGGCCAATCGTCGCGGTGTTTCGGTTTGGTATCCTCGTTTCGCGCCCTTTTCGCTTTTCGCGGGAAATGAAGGTTTTGCTCGATTTTCGGAGGCGGAGAGACCGGGAGAGGAACGAATGTGGAAAATGCTACGAATTATCAATTACGGCCACAAGGCAGTTACGCGTGCACGTACGTACCTGGCGCGGAAGATGTTCGCGAGCGTTTCTGGCGCGCGACACTCACTCGTGGGCGGTAACGGACGCGAGAAACGCGGAGCGAAACGAACGCGACTGTTCATGTTGCGACGCGGCCACGAGTGTCATGGCTGCCGCGGCGCCCGCGGCTCCGCCGCCGACAAGACGTCCGCGATTGGTGGGAGGCGAAACGACCGGCCAATCACGTCGCGGTATTTCAGTTTGGTCTCCTCGTTTCGCGCCCTTTTCGATTTTTGCGGAAATGAACATTTCGCTCGATTTTCGGAGGCGGAGAGACCGAGAAAGGAACGCATGTGGAAAATGCTACGAATTATGCAACAAGAGTTATTATTTAACGGAGAAATTTGAGATGTTTTTCAATTTGAGATGTTTCTTAGAAGTTATTGAAATACTGGATATCGAAATACACTAACTCGTCAATTACGATGATCATTTATAAAAATATATGATAAATTGCATAAAGAATGAATAAAAAACTTACTAATTTGTGGTTCGCACGGATGGATATTTTGTATATATTTTCAATACATGCAACACTTGTAATACAATATTTTGTTAAATTTAATTTATGTAGAATGAAATCCGTAATAATCTATTTCTTATTTGTTGTATATTCAATGTTTCAGACATTTGTGCTATAAATTAAATTAGTAAAATGAAAATGCACGATGTACCACAGGAAACTGTAATTTTTTAAATTTTAAACAGCAAATATTTTATTGTTTGTGTGCAAAATCTTAATAATAATGTATTTATTTAAAGCACCGTCTGATTGCAGTTAAACCACGTGTTTAATAGTATTGTAATAAATTCAACAGAGAAAGTTATGCACTAATTATGTTTTAATGTATTAATTATAAAGAAATCATCTAATTGGAAATGAAAAGTATAAATACTTTTATCAATTGAATATCTGATCTTTTATCTGTTTAATAAAATATATAATAATATTAACATGGAATATGTTATCAGTAAAAATATATATTTATATAATATTTTTGAACAATAATAACTCACATGTGTAGTAATCTTATGTATGCACCGATGCGGGGTAATGCGGTTAATTGAGTTTGTTATAATAGATGTAGCTTAAAAAATGTCGCATGTAAATTCTGCATAGCGCAATGTTACAAGAAATAACGTGATGAAAGACTCGGTGTTAAAACATTCTGCCAAATTGCAATATATCCACGTCGATCTAAATATATCCAGACATTTCTTTCTTTTAACGTGTCGCAATATAAAAGCTTTTCGTATAGTATTTCTTATAGAAGTTTATGATTGTATTCGATAGAAAGAATTCCAACTGCGATTCATCTATTTACAGTGGATCATAACTTTGATAGCTCCGCCTGCTCCAGTTCTGCTGGTCTCAAACGCCTGCTTGGTCTCCTCTATCTTGTAATTATGAGTGATCAACGGCTTCACGTCTACCTTACCGGACGCGACGAGCCTCAATGCGTCACTGTAGCTACGAAACAGAAAAAAATCAAAGATTAATCTTCTATTAGCCGTTTAGATACTTCATCTGTGAAGATAAAGTGCATCAGTTAAATCAACTAAAAACTACAGAAGTCTTGATCGTGATTTTTTTAGAAACACGACTGTTTCCCCCCATAATCATTCATTTGTTATGGCAATTATCTTGGCATTTAACTTGGCACGAAGTATCGAAGTTGTATCTTTATTTAACGTACTACCCTTGACTGATTAGAACTTACTCATTCGCGTATCGGAAGACACCCCTGATGTCGACTTCTCTTATCAGGGCGCTTATTAGTGGAACTTGAACCTCTGGAGCACCCATTCCCACTAATACCACGACTCCACCGGATTTAGTCGCCTAATGTGATACAAATACGATTTGTAATCTAATTTCTGTGGGCTGCCAATCTGATCTTGTATGATCTAATTTCAAGAAAGATGTGTTTCGTAACTTACGAGAATCGCTAAACGAATTGAGGCTTGTGCACCGGAGGCGTCTATCGTCCTGTTAGGCTCACCCTCGAAGATCGCATGTATGTCAGCTACCATATCCTCCTCCGATCTATTTTTTTGCACCAGATACGTGCTGTCGGCGCCTAGTTTCTTCGCCACGTTCAGTCTACTTTCCACGATATCTACAAACATAAATCGCGCCTATTCACATTTCATTTACATGCAGTTATAAGGTTGCACTTAGAATTTCTCGAGAAACGACTTGTGCTATTTGTGAAACGCATTGTGCCACCTACAAAAGAGGAAATATACATTTTAGAAGAGAGCTGGTCCGCTTGAAAAGGTAGCTTGGAACATGTGTAGCTCAAATGTACAATAGAAATATGACTACTACACTTTGTGACTGCGTGGCCTCGGCGATACCACATTCCACAAGTAGCATCTATCATGCTAAATACAGCCTGGATAAGGTTTATCTCGCGATCGATTGCAACACCGTTGCTCCATATCTCGAACGCGTAATATGGATGTTTTCCTCTCATTCGCTATTACGTAAACTCACAATTACACAACTCAGTATCTACTTATCACTTTGCAAACGGTTTTGCAATATAGCGTCAAAAAATTTTATTATCGCGGCGCCATAAACGTAATCGTTACGAAATTTTCCGTTAAGTGGCAACATTCCGCTCCGTATCGCAAGTTTTCCTCTTGCTTCAATAAAAAATCGCCAAAATACTGTATTGATACACAATAGAAGTTCAGTATCCAATAAAATGCAGAGAATTTTTGAGGAAGTGACTGAACTTCAAATATTAAATGAAGATGAAAAAGAACTTAAAAACCGCGGATTGAAATATTTCTTTCTTTCGCCTCAAGTTTTATACGATTTAGTCTTCTAAACACATACCCGTGATAACCACTTTGCTCGCGCCCATGGCTTTGGCTACCAGCAACGTCACCAAACCGATCGGGCCAGCACCTAGAATTAATACTTCAGAATCGATCCCGATTCCGCCCCGTTTGCAAGCGTGTACTCCCACTGACAATGGCTCTAAAAGCGCTCCTTCCTCTAAACTCACGTGATCGGGCAATCTATTGCAAAAGATCACAAATACAGAAATTAATTTTCATCCTTCAACTGCTATATGTCTTATCAAATTATTTTATATTTAAAGAAGAGCCACCTAGGTACCTTGCATCTACATGATTGTTTACACACTGTCATTTGTTTTAACGTAATTGTGTATAAACGAAATAACGAACTGTA
Source organism: Vollenhovia emeryi (assembly GCF_000949405.1). NCBI lineage: Eukaryota > Metazoa > Arthropoda > Insecta > Hymenoptera > Formicidae > Vollenhovia > Vollenhovia emeryi. The sequence continues at coordinate 1,584,917 of NW_011967213.1, read as the reverse complement.
TTAAATTAATTATGCGTACTTGAAGCAGAAATCGGCTGCATGTTTGTAGAAACGCCTTAAGCTGCCGTGCACGGGTGGAGTCGCGCAAAACACGATATCCTTGCACAGATTGTAATGTCCCTGTTTGCAGTACGTGCACATCCTGCAAGGCACACCAGGCTCAATGGCAACACGATCGCCGACCTAAAAAACAAATTAAGAAATTCAAGAATGTATCTCATATACAAACAAATTTGTGTTTATCACATTTGAGCCATACGAATTTTATTAATTTGTTAATTTACGCAGACGTAACACGCGTTTCTTAATTTTATTTAATTATTTAATCGGGTGGGAGCGTAATGACGGGGATACATTGTAGGGATGATTGTACTGTGTTTTAAGACTGACGATTTGTCCTCGTTTTCGAATACTGTCACGATAGGTGGCATTCGGGAATCAACATTAGACTGTTTGCGATAAATATTGCCATGTGCCTCGGTGGTCGAATTGGTTGAGACACACCCGCCTAGCGAGTGGAAGGTTTAAACCCTGGCTGAGGCGATATTTTTTCACAATTTTAGAATAAAATACTTAGACACTAACACCCTGTCACGGCTCTTAGTCCTTTATTCCTTCATATACATATTTTATGCAAGAATAATGCAGATGAATATTTTAATATCTATTAATTATATTAGCTGGCAAAAAGTAATTAATTTTGAATAAGTACATAACATATAAAGTACCTTTAAAGTCTTGACATTTTTCCCAAGCTTGGCAACGGTTCCGGAAGACTCATGGCCGATGATCATTGGTTTCTTCACTACAAAATCGCCGATTCTGCCGTCAACAAGATAATGAACATCCGATCCACAGATTCCTACGCATCCCATTTCCAAGAGCACTTCTAGAAAAGAATAATATATTTCTCCAAATTCTCCCTTCTTTTCCACCCAAATATGATGAACTTAATTCTGCTCCCCAAATTATTATATTGCTTCTTTCTTATATTTCGTAATTTTAACGAATTCTTTATTGTTCATCAAAAGACAGACCAAACTTAAGATAAAGAGTCTTTTCGACTAATTAAGATCCAAATATACGCGCGGAGATTCAACAGCTTTAGATTGAAATTAATCTTCTTAAGTTATCACTACGTATCTGGGACAACATTACATATTACTTCAACGAGCGTCATCGTATGTACATACCAACAGCACTCAATGTAAATTAATTCATACCGATTTATGCAATCGAATAAAGAATTCTTTCGTATTTCAAATATAGACACTTCACATTAGGTTTTTCTATAATTTTCCTCTAATAAAAGAAACAATATTACTAGCAAACGCTGATTAATTGAATAACTGCTTTTTATGAAGATAGTATCATTAATATTAATTATATTATTCATATGTTTTTTATCGCGTTAACAGTACACATTACAGACATTTTTGTAACAATTTCTTATCGTAAACGACAAAAACTAGTAAAAATTAATAAAAAGCATATTTTACCGTCGTCCCCTGGTTCCTCGATAGTCGTATTTTCCTAAAACAGAAAAATCGCATTTATATCTAATCATAAGAAACATATGTTCAGCATTGCGAAAGCTGTGCAAGTAATAATAAAAAAAAATTTGTCACTTTAGAAAATAAATTGTATAGAATAATTGTGGTCAGATTAAAATTTTTTACTTATTATTTTTTAAGATAAAAATGTCAAACGGAAGAAGTAGCTAATAAAAATAATACAGTAAAAGGAATTGCCTAGCACGACGCTCAAATGATACAAATTTAAAGGTCAATCCGTTAATTTATATGGAGGCTCACGTGCAATCGATTTGCAAGGCGGCTGCAGTCTCGTGTGCAACAGTTATATTCACGAATCGGGATCAACACATGTGAATGTAAAAATAATCTGAATAATAAGAAATCCAAATGTTGCTTTTCCAAATTTGTCCAATACAACATCCAATGAAAATGCTATCCATAATCTTTTATATTCATCATATTGTATACTAAATAACGTATTTTGCTTTCCCTATGTATTTAAAATAAAATAATTAAATGCAAGTAAAAAGGGGAAATTGTAAGAAAAGTGGTTAACAAAAGTATATAAAATATTTATAGAATAGAGAAAAAATTTTTGAATTTCTTTTAGAAACTTTGCGCAGATAAATATGTATACATTTAAATCGTATATTTAACAGACTTTATTTAAATACAAAACCACATAAATCAAATATCACTGTAAACTATAACATCACAAAAATTGTTATAAATAATATTTAATAAATGATTATACGAAATAGAAATAACTTCCGAGTAAATTTTTCACGAAAGATCATATATCTCGAACCATTATAGACTATGTGTCGCGCAGATTTTCCGACTCTCTCAATTTTCCCTTTTAGTTCTTTCCAATCGAAGAGTCTAATGACCCTCCTCCTGAAACGTCGAACTGATTGGTAGAGAATTTCAATGCAAATGTTTCATTTCTCGATAAAATATAATTCAATAAAATATAATTTTTAATACACTCTGAGAACCTCGATCAATCTCGTCATCATTTGTTAAATACAAAGCAAACGAAAGTTTGCGGCTCGATCGAAATAAGATCATAAAAGCACCACGTTCGATTTGAACACGTGTAAAGCCAGAGTCATCGTACTTTGGCAGCACGTACTAACCAGGCGCAGATCGTTGATGCCGTACAGTACAGCGGTGAGATTGTCGTTGGCCATGATTCTCTCCTGCGGACACCCGAAACAGATGAATCTTCAGCGGTGATGCGCCTGGAGAGTCAAGTCACTTCCGGATAAATTTTATAAACACAGAACGTGCACGGGACGGGACTCAGCATTCAAGAGACAACTCGCTGCTATATATACACACGCTCTGCAATTACACGTATACATATGTATAACATGAAGCTATCAGCCGCGGCCTCATTATCGGCTGTTTTCACTACCACCGCTATCGTGCAGAGCATCCTTCGCGACGCGAATATGTCGAACCGAAACGATCGCACCACCAACCGTTGCGTAATGCCGTCGCAAAGATATGTCGGAACTGGCAAATCGATTTGTGCCGTGCATGCAGTTCCACTTTTCCTTGCCGTCAATCGACCCTGCGTCAGCAGTACGCGCGTCGCGTTATGACCACGAGGTGGTGTGACGTAACATGGGATAGATACGAAATAGACGAAGCAAAATATACCCGTTCCTCTCTGGACTGTGCCTCTTTGGAGGTCTCCTCTTGTGCCTGTACACTTGAGACTGAACTGTACCGCTTCTTGCCTCTAAAGATCGGAAATCCTTCGCGATCTATGTTCTAGAGATATTTCTTAAAATTCTCTTCCAATTGGTTCGACGTTTCAGGAGGTCTGTCATTGGGCTCTCGGATTGGGAAGAACTAAAAGGGAAAGTTAAGAGAGTCGGAAAATGTGTGCGACACATGGTCTACAAATGTTGGAGATGTCTGATCTTTTGTGAAAAACTTACTTAGAATCTGAGAACTTTAGCTTCGACGATAAGCTGCGACGAGCTCAATACGCGACAGAAAAATCTGAATCTTTAGAATGTCTCTGCTTGGTTTAGATTAAGTCATCTCCTTAATGCTCCTAGATACAAGAGGTTCCTCATTAGTATTCAATTTTATTAGCAAAATAGCATTCAAGGAATCAGAGAATTATATGTGTACGCTTGGATATTAAGTTTGTATGTAATATGGGCAAACTATTTATTTTGTATTAGTTCATACATATATTAATTCGCTTGGAAGTTTTTACAATTATGTGAAATTAATGTTACAAAATTATACATTTGAAACTGAGTGGATATTTAGTTCAGACGAAAAACTGTAATGAAGACAAGATAATATAAATATATAAGAGAAATTAATGCGTTTTCAAAATTGAATATATTTCTCATCTCATAGGAAACAATAATATTAAAATACTGTATTTACTTTGAGATTCTTCAGTATCTAAAGAACCAAATATTTAATCAGTTGCAATTTGTATAACTTTGTAACATTCACATAACTTGTACCTTACTCCCAACCCCAAATTCCCGTCGATTCTTTAATTGTAGCCCTATTATCCCTTCGTATTCTCGTCACTGCGCTCGCTTCTCCCTTAACAAGTGCCCTCTTCGCTCGGTTCTTGTCGCGTTTGTTAAGTGCTAATTTTGTTCTCTTCTTTATCACATCTGGCGCGATCGTAGCGGCCGTTGAAGCACTCCGTATACTTCGTGTATCATCAAAAGCATACGTCGCTGTATCTACCGTGCTTGATGGTAAACCATACGACGTGCAATCGTTGCGCTCTTCATTGGCTATTAAATTTTCTACCGTGACGTCTTCGTTATTTCCTGCACATTCATTTTCCGGGTTACTTTGCTTGTCGGAACATGGCACTGTAGATACCTCCTTCGAATGTTCATTGTCATTATTTATTACTATGTTTCTTGTCGGAACTTCAAGTCTTTCATTTGCAATTTGATCTTGGAATTGTAAATCATTTAATTGATGTTCCAAATCTTCAGTATCATCAATGCAATCTTCATACGTTTCCTCCTGACTGGTCTCACTACTCTCGATATCCTCATCGTCTTTTTCTTCTTTATATTCAATATCGATTTCTGATAAGAAAACACCAATTTCCTCGTCTATTTTTCTCGCAAAACCACTAGCTTTGACCTCAGCATCTATGGAGTCTTCACGTCTAAAATGGGTAAAATATTAACAATCGTTAGATCAGTAAATATATACAATAGAAATGAGAACATGTTTCTTCCGATATGTACTACTTACGATATATCTTGAAAATTCGGATACAGCTCGCTCTCATATCCGAAGCGTCTCTTAAAGAACTCACGAATGCAGGTCACGTCTCTTTCGAAGTAGGCCTCTGCATTTTCGTGCTCCGTAGAAACCATCTGCGGAAAATCAATGATAACAGGCTTACCGTCATCCTTCATCATTATATTAAATTCGTTAAAATCTCCATGTATAACGCCATGATTCGCCAGTCTAACAATCAAGTCCATCAGCTCGTCGTACAATGCTTCCACGTTGCTGACTTCATTTACATTACATCTAAAGACAACACGATAACATCATTACATGTAATTAAATGGCATTCAGTCAGTAACAAAAGTATCACTGATAAACGTACAGAGGTCCACCTTCAACCAGCTCCATAACAACGCAATGCCTGTTAAAGTCAATTGGTTTCGGCACGGGAAAACCTCTGTCCAGAAGTGCTTTCATATATGCGAATTCTCTGGTCGCGGAGATTCTCGACAGGTACAACCAAGACGCGGAATGTCTGTGCTGATGATAGTCGCGTTTTTCCTTGATGTTCCGGAAGCACGTTCTACCCAGCCTGTGCAACTTTAGACAAAGCGGCGTCTCGTCTTCATTAGCAACAACGTAGATGTTGGATTCCTTGCCTACGCCGATCTGATTGCCGAAGGAACATATTGTGCCTCTCTGTGTCAAGACTTTCAAGGCTAAATAATCATAACCGGCGTTTGTCAGGCGAAAACCGTCATCTGGAATTTTATTGTCAGATAGCATGTCTCGGGTGTATTCCTAACAATCTGTAGGGCCAAACGTAAATTTTAAACGCCTTACATCGCTTGCCTCGTTCGTAACTGAGCAATTTATGCCTGCACATCTCCTTCAGCAATTTGTGAACTCCGCCGTAGCGCAGATTCGCTATTTGTGCGACGAGTAAGGCAGGTACAAGCTCGTGGTTCTTCATACCCATTTCGACCTGAAACACGAGAAATGATGTGCAACTATTATAATTAGGGAGACAATAATGGCATAAACAGGTTCTATAAACGCTTATTAAAGATTTTGTAGATTTCTGTAAAAGAGAAGCATAGGTTAGGTTCGCAAACAGATGTACGTTAAGAGACGCATACCGCCGTCAAAACACGAAAGTTTTCAGAGGCTAAATATCGCAGAATCTTCACATCCAATTTTCCCATGTTTGCTGGATTGTAGATAAAGGCGCAAATTATTTGTGTAATTCAGACTCTATCATGAAACGTTGAAGTTTCACGTTTGTCTTTCCATTGAATCGCCTTATGACAGTAACTACCTATTTAACCTATGTTAACTATAACCTGAGAGCAGCCACGCCGTTTCAAGAGACTATTTGCGCGCCTCTACATCCATTTTTGCTT
>NW_011967213.1:1530426-1577756 GCF_000949405.1 Vollenhovia emeryi | reverse complement strand
TTAATTCCGGTGCGTGTCCATGCTACGCATATTAATTTTCAGGGGTGCTTTCGCGACGTAGAGTAAAATGATCCGGATCAAAATGATCCGTGCTATGATTGGTCAAATCTGAAATTTCGTAGCATCTCATTGAAATTTTATTCAATGAAATTTCAGATTTGACCAATCATAGCACGGATCATTTTGATCCGGATCATTTTACTCTACGTCGCGAAAGCACCCCAGGATTGCGCTGTGAAATTCAAAATTACATTAACATAAATTATCTGCATGATATTTACATCAACTTTTCTCATGTAGAGAAGGTAATTTAGGTTCTAGTTACAATATTCTTGTCAATTTTATGATAAAATCGAAAATTAAGTTTATTGGTACACTTACGCGTTATTATCGTCAAAGAATACTTCGTTCCACAATAAACACGCACGTATAACCTGATTGTAACCTAACGTATAGCTTCTTAGCACTGATGGATCAATTCGCAATGGTATGGGTCGAACATGGGTTGCATTTGGGTTATTTGTCTAGTAACCTAAAACAAAACTCGTGACGTCATTAATCGCTCCCGGAGCGATAAAACGCTATTATACACGAAACGCAGCATACATAACCACACGGACACACATCTACAATACATCACACCCACACATAAACGCGAAAGTTTAATACAAACTATATTCTTATTTGAAACCTCTAATCCCAATTTGGTGGATGTCACAATAATTTTACATGTAATCCAATCCCAGGAAACTCACTTTCATGTGAGTACAATTGTTGTAAAACTTTTATACGAAGCATAATTTAAGGATATAATCAATGTATGAATTTTGACATTTTTACTCATTTTCTGTATAAAATCGGGGATTCCTTGGATCATTAATGCATATACTATAATTGTACGCAAGCATTTTTTATTTCATCAATTTAATACGACGAAAGGTTACAACTACAAAAAAAATGGTAATTCTGTCGGTAATACAGAAATGCGGACATTGGCTACGTAGTTCATGTTCCTGTTTTCCAATGTCAATAGAGGGCGTGTCTCATTCGAGGATCACCTAAAACCCGGCAGTTGCAGCTCTTGGGCTTCTCTGTGTTGTGAAAACGTAATTCCGCGCGCCAGTTGGACGGGTCGCTGGCGGCTGGATCCGCCCGTTTCGGCCGCCGTTGTACGGGCAATGGGCAGAGTCTGCAGAGCCGGCGCGTTCGCGATCGTCAAGCACGTCTGAAAGCTCGTCGGCCACCGCAGGTATTTATGGTGGGTCGCGCGCATCCGCACCTCCGAACGCACTGGTTACTCCAACGGCCGAATCAGTCGCGTAAAATCCTGGCGCGCTTTCTGCCTACGATTCTTCGGCGTCCTCGCGAACGAACGGGCGCCCCGCAGCAACACCCGCTGCAACAGTACCCTACAAATCACTCGTCCGCGTGACAGTGACGCGATATCTGCAAGGTCTACGCGCCGTGTTATCGCGGATAATCGCGCGCGACGCTCGTACGGCGCCAAGGGCGTCCGCTCGATCGCGCTAATTAAACGCTGCGGCCGCGACGCCCGGACTCGACCGTCGGTGTTTTAAGTCATGATCCGCGGAGCCGGAGCAGCCCCCGCGCACGTCCGCGAGAACTCGCGGCCATCTCTCACGCTCGGTCACGCCTCAGTTATCGCTATCTCTCCCGAGAGATAATTCTGAGTCATGGCGTGCGGACTAATTTTAATTTTGCAAATTCTCGCGAGTCACGAGCCTCTTATTGCCAATTGAGCCGCCCGTAACGCGCGCGGCGATGTTGCTGCGCGTTAGCTGTGTATACGTCAGTACATATACGGGCGTGTTACGCGACGGGACTGAAGGCCGGATCAATTTTTTTGCTGCCAAGTTTGAAAATAATCGTTCTCGCCGTAATTTAGATTAATGAGAACTGTCACGAGTTACGAAACGCGGCAAGCGAATACGCGCGTTGGTGCAATTGTACTCGGGGACTCGGCGGCTTCGCTAAATGTGCACTGTGATTTGCAGGAATAATGTTGAACAGCATAACGAAACACATTTTGCACTGCTGCCTGCTGCTCGTCGTCATACTGGTGTTCGAGTTCGTGTCCGGTGGCCTTCGTTGGAACGAAGATACGAGGGAGGAGATCGACCCATGGACAAGATACGGCATCATCGGCGCGATCACCCTGTACCTGCTGCGCACAGTGACGTTTCTCTCGCTGCCCCAGGTCCTGTTCAACTTTATCGGATTAACGATATACAATGCATTCCCCGACAAGGTAGACCTGAAAGGCTCGCCGCTGCTCGCGCCGTTTATCTGTATAAGAATAGTGACCCGCGGGGATTACCCGCAGCTGGTCAAGACCAACGTGAAGAGAAACCTGGACAAGTGCACAGAGGCCGGTCTGGAGAACTTCCAGATCGAGGTGGTGAGCGACAAGCCGATAGGCCTGACGCCGCATCGCAGGGTGCGAGAGGTCGTCGTCCCGCTCAATTATCGCACGAGCAGCGGCGCCCTGTTCAAGGCGCGCGCCCTGCAGTACTGCCTCGAGAGCTCGGTCAACGAGCTGGCCGATCACGACTGGATCGTCCACCTCGACGAGGAGACCTTGATGACCGAGAACTCCGTACGCGGGATACTCAACTTTGTGCTGGACGGCAAGCATCAGTTTGGTCAGGGCTTGATCACGTACGCCAATGAGGACGTTGTCAACTGGATCACCACCCTGGCCGACAGCTTCAGGGTGGCGGACGACATGGGAAAGCTGAGACTACAGTTCACCATGTTTCACAAGCCTTTCTTCAGTATGAAGGGGTCCTACGTTGTCACGCAGGTGATTGCTCGTCGTGGCAAATTTTTTTTTAAGGATTATACATTGTCTCTGTTTTAATATGTTAAAGCAGTGACGCGTTTACTTGGATATGCTACTTGATAAAAAGTCGGAGCACACCTTTTAAAAGCGGTGTTACATTGGAAAGAAGTTAATTAAATCGTCACATTTTATTGAATTATGTTAGCAAAGATGGAAAAGAATGGTTTGCGTCACAGAAAGCAACAAACAAAAGCTTGCGAGTAGTTATTTTCAGTGCTTTAAGATCATTCTTTTCGCGTTATATATTTTCATTACACTCTCTGTGACCATTTAGGTCTAAATTGTACTATAACATAAAACTATATTGTTTTCGTTCAGGTGGGACTCGTTAAACTCTTCTGTAATGGCGCTTTGTGTTTCTGAAGGAATTTGTGTTAAAAGATATTATCGTTCAATTATGGCAAAGAAAAATTAGTAATTGTTTAACAAGATATGAAATCTTAAATATATAAACATGTATAACATGTTACTTTTTTATCAAATCGAAACATTGCATAATAATCTTGTAATTAATTTAATGTTTTGAAGATTAAGAACAAATTAGGAAGATTGTGGAGAAATTAATAAATTTTAATAGAGAAAGAACATAAATATAAAAATCCAAATAAATTTTATGAAATTATTAAATTAAATGTTAAATATTAGATTGTCGTATTTTGCGGTCAGAGAGCTACTTTTGGAGGCTTATTTATTAAGTCAGTCGTAAGTACAGGTTGTGCTCGGACTTTTGTCAAGTAGTGTATATCTACGCTTTGCTCTTGTCATCTTCACGTCGGGTTTTTTTTGTGCGCGTATTACAGATGGGAGCAGAAAAACAGGTTTCGTTTAATAACGGCCTGGACGGATCCGTCGCGGAAGATTGTTTCTTTGCGATGAAGGCGTTTTCCCAGGGATACACGTTCAACTTTGTGGACGGCGAGATGTGGGAGAAGTCGCCGTTCTCCCTCTGGGACTTTGTACAGCAGAGGAAAAGATGGCTGCAAGGTATATTACTTGTCGTGCATTCCAAAGCGATTCCATTGAGAAAGAAATTGCTGCTGGGTATCTCGTGTTACTCGTGGGTGACGATGCCCCTCTCGACTTCCAACATCGTTCTGGCCGGATTATGTCCGATCAATTGCCCGCCGTTGATCGACTTTCTCTGCGCGTTTATCGGCGCGGTAAATATCTACATGTACGTGTTCGGAGTAGTTAAATCGTTCTCTCTGTATCGTTTCGGCCTCGCCCGATTTATGATGTTTATATGCGGCGCGCTGTCCACTATTCCGTTCAATATAATCATCGAGAACGTTGCCGTGATCTGGGGCCTGTTCGGTAAGAAGCACAAATTTTACGTCGTTAACAAGGAGTACAGGCCGCCGGTGACTGTATGATGCGTCATCGGTTTAGAGCTATTATCTAACTGGCGCATACCGTACAACAGCGTAATGTTTCCATTGTTCATGTTCACAATTAGTACCTGTAAATTTCTATAAGAAAATATATCACTGTCACAAACGTAATATTTATAAACTAGTATTACGTAGGAATTGCGAGAATTCCTAAGATAGGTCGGTTCATCAATTTCAGAACAGGCAGAAATGAACGACGTAACGTGTGCAGCAAATAGGCAGGCACAGTATTAGAAACGTATTCTATATTGGCATTAAAGTATTGCCAAAGTTGAGAGTATTAATTTGTCAAAAATATATTTATACCAATATTATGTTCTCATAGTGCAAATTAGACATGTCATATATGTACTTTGATCTCATGTAAATGTTTAGCACTCGTTAAGTTACATATCATTTTACATGTTCCTTTTCTTGCACCGATTCTTATCGTGTTCAGAAATATCTTACTTTTGCCATATCGTAGTTTTCTCATCTTAATATTATTTCACAAAGTGTTACGCATATCATAATAATAATTTCATATTAATAACAATAAATGTCTGAAATGTCTAAATTTTAGTTTAGATATCTGTTTTTTTTCCTAGTAAGAGGTCATTTAAATGCATAATTAATTCGGAAAACTGTGATAAATCTTTCTTTCCTATATAACATAATAACAACATCGTTGCTTAAAAAATATAGAAGCTTCTGTTAGATCTAATGCAAACACAAATTTTAAAAATAATACACAAAATAAATCACAAAATATGTACCGAAATGTATATACTAGTTTTGCATTATTTTGGATTTTACTCTCTTTTAACTAATGACAAGGCATATATATAATTGATACATGGATACTGTACTTAAGGTTAAAGATACAAAAATTCTTAAATATGTAAACATGTATAACATGTTACTTTTTAATAAAATTGAGACACCACATACTAATCTTACAATTAACTTATAATGTTTTGAAGGTTATAAACAAATTGTGAAGATATATGTGGAAGAGTTATAAATTTTTATAGAGAAAGAACATAAATATAAAAATGTAAATTAATTTTATGAAATCTATTGAATTGAATGTTAAATATTAGATTGTCGAATTCTTAAAATTTTATGTCATAATCTTAAAAAAAAATATAAGGCGAGTCCAATGTTAAATTTTTTTATATAATGTGATTTTGTTATGCACTATAATGCATTTTTATCCATTATATTGTGCATATAAAAGATATCGTTCGTGAAAAGATATATGTATAATTGTGATTTTGTCACAATTACATATTTTTATGAAACTAATATGTATCGACACTTTTTTGGTACCAACATTCATAACAATCCATCTTTTAAATAATCTTTTAAAATGGCTTTTTAACTTACTAAATAAATTAGGGCTTCCTACAGCTTTGTATATTAATATAAATCACGTAATGTCCATTTTCAGTACTCCACAAATATTTTATGATTTTTAACAAGGTAATTAAATGTTTTGAGGAATAACAAAGCAATATATTCAGCAAGACTTATAATATCTAGTCAAGAAAGTGTAAAGCACGTGAAATTGCCGTCGTAATGCACGTATAAATAATAATTAATATAAACTTTCATTAGCACTGTATTGTGATGAGATATTATTTCGAAATATCATGTGTTCAAATGGGAAAAAAAAGGAATTATATTTCTGCAGATATTTCCGGGAGTATTTTCACTCTTCAATAATTAAATTTTTATTTTACTTATATGTAGATTAATACGTATAAATGATTAGCGCAATTTTCAATTGCTGTGCTTGACACCTAGAAATGTATTCATGCATTATTACTCCATAATATTGATATTATAAAGGTCACTGTAACTTATATAACTTAATGCAGCGTCATTACATCCTTCACGTATTTTTTTTTTTATAATTGGATCATTTCGTATTACAGTAATTACTGTTGCATATAATATTAAATAATGATAGATTCATGCATTGCGTTGCGCTCCATACGTTATAAGGTTTTCGGATATATACCAAGTATATTTTTAAGTATTTTACTTTGTTTTGTCAGTGAAAAATGAGCAAGTCTATTTATACACTAGTCTCGTATGTCAGCCATTTATTCCGTTGTCCTTAATGACAATAGTTGCGTTCAATAGAGAAAGCTCCTTTGCAACTGTTGCAAAATTCGTGAATCTGATTGGTGTATGCTTCTATATTCAACCGAGATTAACAGTATACGCCAGTCAGATCCACGAATTATACAAGAGTTGCAAAGTAGTTTTTTCTGCTAACCGCAGCTAATATCAATTTATAAATCAAACATAATAAATTTATTGAATACGCACAAAAAAAGCATAAACTCTGCGCTAACTAAAGAAATAAATATAATCAGGATTTCTCTAACTCGTTTTGATTAAATCTTTTTTTGGATCGTATTATTTTTCTCCCAAATATTATTCCAAGGGATTATAATAGATAAGCGTAAAGGAAACTTGTAATAAATCTAGAAAGCTGTTTTGGAATCTAAAAACATTTAATTTAACATCTCTCTCGATGAGAAATTCATGTTTATTTATCGTTCAACAATTACGAGTTTGGGAATTTCTGAATCACGTATTAATTAAGTGGATCAAATTAAGCGACACACTAATATGTCCTTTTTATAACGTGCAAAATAGTAAAAACAATTTGTACAATGTGAACAATTTCCTATGATTCTTCAGCATTATCTTTTGTAGTCGTCAACCCGTCTTTTATCAGATACGATTTTATTTTTATCACACATGCAGATATGTACTAATTGATTATTATATCTTAAGAGACCAGTGATTAAACCAGTGATTGAATTATATTACACAAAATTTCTCATAATCATGCAGCGTATTACATTAAGTAAAGGAATTTACAGTGTTCAAGATTATAATCACTGTAAAATTCTGAATTGTTATAACGATTGCAACCGATTAACATTAAGGATCTTGGATGATATTGAAAGAAATAAAAAGAGAATTCGAAGTAAAAATTGCTTTGCAATAAATATTGTACTGTTTTACCCTCAAATTTATCTATAGCTCCATTTTTAATGACGCTCATCGATACGTCTAACATTTGATAACTTTTAAATTCTTTGACTAACTGCCCCTTATTTTTATTTTAATTTTATGATTTTTATTATCACTAAACAATAGTAGCGATGGTATAGGATACAACTTGAGAATTATTGTATTCTGTTCTATTTCAGCAAAATTGCATAGAGATTATTCAATTAATCGTCAAATTTCGATGAAACTTTTAAAAATTAACATAAGCGCCAACTGACGATTTCTTGCAATATTTCTAATTATACAATTCGTTGCCTACAATCTTCTTTTCCATTAAGTAAAAAAATTATCCTATCCAACAAAGTACTAGAGATTATTTGGCATACTTAGTTAATCAAAGTTTAATCATCTGATGCACAAGTGTGAAATAATTAAAAAAAAAGTATAAACCAAGTTTTTCATCCACGGGCTTCCAAGATTTTTATGCTTCTTCAGAACATTTCCAAATAAGAAAGAGAGAGAAAGAGACGCGCTACAGCTGAATGAAGCAATAATTAACGATATTAATTTCCTTTTCTTGTTTGATTGGCGGATAGCTCGAAGCCTGCATGCCGAACAAGTAAAGGAAAGTCCTCTATTATGAGATAGCAGGTTTTCATCGTCAAACTTTAATGACAAATCTTTATTCACAACAATTACACGATCTAACAATGAGTTTATTAATTTAAGGGGTAACGAATCCAGTAGGAAAAATAGTGCCGTTGGCTTAAGTTAAGCCATTTTCCTTATTTCCTTACGATTCCTTACGAGAGCCAATCAGGATTCAGCTTTGAGTCACCTGGTCGAAAACTCCGCATCCTGATTGGCTCTCGTAAGCAATTCGGTAGGAAAAACAGTATCGTGTGCCATCGGTTTTAATCGGTGCTTTCATAACGTACGTTTCCCCCAACTCTGGACGCGACGTAAGACAGTCACGATACGAACCCGTTTGTTTTCTCGCGTGTTTTTCGGTCTAAATACAAACACGGGCGAAGAGTCATCGCGAGTGTGTTGTCGGAAACGTTTGCGATTAAATATCGTGTGCGATAGCTTCGGTATTGGCGACCAGTTTCTACGTTCTCGGAATCGACGCAGGTCCTGTGGCTACAAAGTTTTCTCGCCGTTATCCTTTTGTCAAAATGTTGCAAGAGTGCGAGGTATGTGATCGTTCTGTAGTTAAAAACAATGTGCGCCAATTTACATTCCAAAGAATGAAAAACCGGGCCATAAATTTAATAAGAGTGCGACAAGTTCCACGCTGTACCCAGTAAACACCGAGTATCGGTTACATTGCATTTATGTTACAATTTCTAACATTGTTTACATTGTTGAAAGAAATTGTAACATAAATGCAATGTACACTGAGGAGCAATGATTCGCTGGGTCATAGTAGTAGTTCTAATTTATCGACGTGACTTGCCGATAACGATCAAGAAGCGCGCGACACAGAAATGTGTAAATAACAAGCAGAATTAAAACTTTTAACAGTTAAAGTGCAGAATTAAAATTGTTTTAACTTGTTATATACATATTTTGACATTTCTGTATGTCGTGCGCGTTTTAAGATCGTTTTCGACCCAACGGTAAATCACGTCGATAAATTAGAACTACTACTATGACCCAGCGAATCATTGCTCCCCAGTGTACCTGCTGCTCGGCGCTTATAGTCGGTGACCGATAAACGTAAGGTTTTTTAATTATCGACGGTCGAAAAGAGGTATAGATTTCTGCTTTACCGACAATGGTATATAAAACTTCCGCGGTTTTGACGGGTCTCCGGAAATGAGGGCTAGATATGTCGCTGTACGCAATGCACTCCATAAGATTTCGGGTTCGTAATTTGTATTTGGAATTTGGATTTCACTATTTTAGTTCTCGCAATGAACGTTTAAGGTTGCGTCACGTATGTGTTGACGACGCTTTATAATTCCTTACATTCTTATGGAGGCGCGTTCAAGAGATATAGCAGTGGCATCGATTGCGTGAAAGGTAAATTGTGCACAAAAAAAAGGTAAACATGCAAATGTAATTGAATAAGGCCTGGTTGCATCACGTCACGGAATTTTAACTTCGACTTAATTCTGCGTCTCTTTCCAATTGTTTCCTTTCGACGAAAGTTCCGCTCGGGACGTCGAGCGTGCGACACGCCTTCTAACCTAGAAGAACAATTTTTGATCCTGCGGGGTTGCATCATCCCGCGCGAGACCCGATAGTCGGGGCCTTCGCTTTGTACATTACCTTCAAGCAATCGCTTAACTATATAACGTCTATTGGTTCGTCGTGGCCGTGTCGGTCCAGTGATTGGACCGGGAGCCATTAACTAGACTAATAATAATTCCTTTAGACAAAGAGTGAATTAAGCTAAGATTAAAGTTATGCGACGTTGGTGCAACCGAGCATAGGTGATTTGTACGAGCTTTAAGTATCTCGTCTAACCGCAATTACCTGGTAGAACCACGTGTTCGCAACGCGGTCGTCTAAGATCGTGGCAACTCGTCAATTCGCAGGCCGGTTGCAGCTGTAAATCCGGGACCATCCGGGACAATGGATACGAAGATGTGCAAAAAGGACGTTCCGCAGGTCGTTATTCTCGCGGACGATTTCACTACGAAATTAAATCCGGCACAAAATTTATACCCGTGCATCCTGACGCCCGTGATAAACGTGCCCCTCTTCGACTACATGATCGAAACGTTGACGAGGTCGCAGATAAAGGAGGTATTTCTGTACTGCAGTAGCCACGTGGACCTGCTAAAAAAATACATAGAGGAGAGATCTTGCAAGATCTACTCTATCACGATCACCCTGATCGTTTCCGACGGCTGCGGATCCCTTGGGGATGCTCTGCGGGACATCTACACGAAAGGCTGGGTCAGGGGACATTTTATATTGCTTCGCGGAAACACGTTTACCAACACGAATCTCAAAGCCTTGCTCGATGCTCATCGCTTGAGATTCGCAAAGGATAAGGGCGCGGCTATGACTATGGTGTTTCGAAATTTGGGCTCGACGAAGGTTCCTCATCTCAGCAAGGGGGCATCTGTAGTCATGTCGGATAGTAGCGACGATAAAATTCTCTATTATTTTAAATTCAAGGACATTGGCAAGGGAATGAAGGTGGATGTAAACGTGTTTCTCAATACCGACGAGGTTGACGTAAATTCTTGTTACTTGGACACTCATATCTACCTGTGCTCGCCATCTGTCTTGCCGCTTTTCGCCGATAACTTCGATTTTCAGGTAAGTAAAACGAACTAAGTTGCTTTTTCACTCAAAACGTTAGCTCGACCACAATTGTTTCCAATTATAATTATATAATGATGAAACGAGTGTAATGTATGCTACAAAATATTCTTGTGTTTTTAGACCATGGATGATTTTATTCGTGGAGTATTGACGAGCGATATTTTGGACTCGAGGATCTATTGTCAGACGTTAAACGAGGAAGATTACGCCTTGCCAATTACATCGTGGGAGACTTATCACGTTCTCACCCAGGACATTTTGCGTAGATACAGTTTTCCCTTGGCGCCAAACGCTTTCCCCTTGTTAAGGAACTTTATATCCCTGCCGCGGTGCACATATAAGCACGAAACTGCTACTTTTGCCAAGGGTTGTTCACTAGAAAAGGACTCTATTCTCGGAATGAAGAGTTCGTTAGGAAGCAATACCAAAATCGCGAGTTCTGTAATCGCAGATAATTGCACTATAGGTAGTAACGTTAGTATACGTGACTCCTACGTCTTTTCGAACGTTAGGATCAAAGATAATTGTACTATTAAGAGCAGCATCGTGTTCTCGGATTGCATCATTAGGTACAGCAGCCAGATAGATGGATGCATATTGTATCCGGGGGTTGATATTACCGCTCGCAGCGAATACGTTGACATGTTCCTCGAGTCTACATCCTCCGGCATGTCCAAGACTCAAATGTCAGATCTTAAGAACGCTAATGCCGGATTTTCGTACTTCAAGAACCCTGAAGAGTTCAACTACGACGACGACTCGTCAGAGTCGTCTAGCAACGAGGAGAATCTTGCCTGTTACGACACCCCGGTTCCGGACGACATGAATATGTTCTTGTCTGAGGTCATCGATAGTCTGTTGCGTGGTTATCAGGATAAGCTCAAGTGCGAGAATTTAATTCTGGAGATAAACTCTTCAAGGTACGCGTACAACGTCACCGTACGCGAGGTGACTTACAACGTCATCAAGGCGATTCTCAGTTTGCCGCTACATTATCTTTCCGAGACGAAGACTGCCGTTGATAAACAAAGTTATCAGAAGAACCTGAAAATCATGATCACCTATTTTAACACTATTATCACGAATTACGTTAAGAATAAAGATGCGCAGGAGGATTGTTTGCGTGCCATAGAAGACATTGCTGGTACAACCGACGAATTACTGCCATATACGCAACACCTGTTGCATCAATTTTACGACCATGATATACTGTCGGAGGAGAAGATTTTAGAGTGGTATGAGTTTGGCGGCGAGGATGCGGATCCGCTTCATATCAAAGTGAAAAATGCCGTTGAACCGTTCATCAAATGGTTGCGAGAGGCAGAAGAAGCTTCCACGGAAAGCGATGATTAATATTTTGCGTTAAAGAATTTTCATACAAACTATAGCTGTTTATGTACGAATGTATATAAGATTAGATTTTATACGCGTGAATACATTGGTAAAGAATTATGATAGAAGGAAGGCTCGCAGCTTCTTTATTTTCGTATCAACCTCTTAATGCTTTATAATACTTAATTGTTTTGAGCAACGATAAATCACACACAGATCGGTAACACGCGCGCCATGTATACTATATGTTGCGTATGCGTGTGCGTATATCCGTGTAAATGTGTACAACATGTCGACAAAGCCCGCATACTTCGTGCGTTTAATCTTGACCTGCTTTTCGATCGTCGAAACGGAGCTATCATTCCATTGGTACGTCCATCTCCGCCAGATTGTGCCACGCCAAGTGCCGATGATCCGGGAACCTGATCGCGTCCAACCAGTGTCGCAAACGCGCCCCTTTGCTGACGCAACCTAGCATGAGACCGCCTATAAATTGTAAAAGTGCACGATAAGCATTTTATACCAGATCGGAAATAATAGATATTTAAATCTTAATTGTGGGTACCGATAACTCTTTGGCATTTTATTGATTTTGGTTCAGTAATCGGTAATCATACACTGAGAACAATGTCAGATTAAATATCATCGGATAATCCAGTTACAAAATAACAAACGAATACTTATATCCGATTAAATTGTAAGTATACCTGATACAAAATGATCAGTTTTTCAATCACATGTCATCAATAACTGCATTCTCATCGGCGTTGGATGTATCCAGAATTTAATCAGAAAACGTAATCGGAAAAATTAACCACCGGAAACACTACTTCATTGGTTTATCCGATGAAAACTTTTCTCAGCGTAGTTGCGACATTGCTATTCTTTACTTAAGATAGAGAAGATAGCGTAATTTTTCCGAAAGATAAGTGGTAGTAATGCATATATATTAAGGCGAACTGGTAACGCGAATAACGTTTCTACCAATGCAGATTAATCTCGGTTTAATTTCAAATCTTTTTCTAGTTTTAGGCCAGGTTTTATCAAACGTCGCTTAAGCGACATTTATTTAATTAACTTTAATTATTTATATATACTATAATTATTTAATTAATTAATTTTAATCTTAGTTTAATTCGTGTTTGTCTCTAGAGTAACAGTTGGAAAGAAACAAAGAACGAATTAAGCTAAGCTTAAAGTTGAATAACGTTGAAGAATCCGGGCCTTAAAAATGAGAAAAGAAGTAATTTAAACTGAGATTAAAGTTTGATAAAAAAGACAGAAGTTTAACGCGGGCAAGCCTTGTAATATTTCAAATCTTATAATTTCTAATTCTGCTTATAGAAAAACTATGTATACAAATTATGTGAATAAATTTGTTATCATGCAACAGCTAATTAACTTGATTTGTTCAAATGTGTGATACGAGATTTTGAATTGTATCTTTTAAGACCGTAAAAACTTGTAACATTCGCTCAGAACATGGAAGAAAAAGGAGATTTGGAATAATGTGAATAATAGTTCGCAGTACCCAGGTAGTCGTTACTCTTGCCGAAGTCTTTGTCCCACACCGATAGGCATAGCGTCAGCTTCATCAGCTCCGTCAAGCGAGTCGCGAAAACGAACTCTTCGTTCCACTTTGGATTCAGTGTCTTCCGCTTGATGCTCGTGCTCTGCGAGCCGCGGCCAGCCGTCTTCTTCCCGGTCAGCCTTTTGGCAGTAGCGCGAGCGCTTGATGAACACTCTACGGACTGTTGCTGCCGATGATTGTCGGTCGCATCCTCGACGAGTGCCAGTTTGACGAACGGGTCAGAAAACCCGTTGCTGTCCATGGGCAGGAGATTCGTGGCACAGTGCACCGTGACCAATAACGCGCGGCGACGCGTGCAATAGCTCAGACTTATCTGGATCTGCCCGCGACCGCTTGAACACATGCCCCAAGTCTCCTCTTCGTTGTCCACCTACACCAAAATAATCGACACTGTACACGTATCGATGAGAAATGTTCCTTATGTTTTATTGTATATTTTGTCGTTACACAAACTTATTCTACAAACAATTTACGTTTATTTTAAATGAAGAAAGAGCGCTGGCCTTCGTTCACTGTGCTCATACCGAATGTAAAAGTTTATTTTATTACGAATAGTTTGAATTGGATTAATTTGATTTAATTATATATAGACTTTTCTATTTAACATACTGGATAATGAGCTTGCAGAGAAACTTTGTAATGCTTCGTTTGATATGGTAGCAATTCTTGTAAGGGAAATCTCGCCTCTCCCAGGAAATCCTGGCCCGAGGGGTCGTCCTGGATGATTAGGATGTGCAATGCCTTGCCGGTCGAGATCTGATATGAGAGACATTTCTAGCATGTACGTATAATCGCAAACGGATTGACATATCAATGCGTTATAATATTGATCCTTACGTCGGTTTCCGTCGTTCCGTAAAAGTTCACCGTCTCGTTGAACTCGGGGTCGCGCGTCTTGTGCACCGTCTTCGTTCGCAGTCGCCTGCTCGTCGATACCTTCCCGACGGGCAGTATGTTCAGCTTGCAAAAGGGATCGGCTAGGCCTTGTATATCCATGGACCTTAGACGACGTGCACGTTCCACCTTGCACTGGAGGCACTGATCTGCCGGGTCGTATCGCAAGGAGGCTTCGAGAGTTCCATAATCTTGTCCCGTTTCTGTTTCGATTTTAAGATTTCGGCGCTATTCAATGTGTTTGATTCTCCTCAAATTAGACTAAGCCACACAATTATTGATTTTGTTTCATTACTGCTAAGACATTTTTATTGACCTTGTGGATATTCCAGGGTCCTTGACGTCCTCGCTTGGCTGCTGCTGCGAGTGCTGGAAGAGCTGTCTTGATCCGAGCAGGACCTGCTCGCTTCCCGTTCTGCGTTCTTTTCTTGGAGAATCCTGCCTACAGTCTGGAACTGCTCGGCCGGCGTGGTCGACGTCGTCGCTATCGTCGGTGCCTTTAGTCTGCGGAACGACAGTTCACGTAAGTTTCAACTACCATCCCCGTTATCGTCCTTGCCTTACCTGAGAGATTGTACCTGAGAGCCCTTCGATCGGTCTAGAGATGTGGAAGCTTCCTTGCGAGCCCCCTCGGTGTCTTCCTCCTCGTCGTCATCCGCCTCATTAGCCTTCTCGTCATCTACGAGAATATCTTCAAAAGACACGCGTTGCTCCACCTGTTCGTTCGGGCTCCTGCCGCTTGCCCTCGAGCGAAAGGTGCCGATTGAGCCCGTGGGCGAGAGTCGGCTGCATTGAGACGCGATCGAGAGACAGGACTTGTCCAGCCTATCGGAGCTGGCATCCTCGCGATAGCCCGAAGGCGACAAACCATTCGGCCTTCCTCGAGGACTTCGCGGTGACGAGGTACTGGTCGCAGGACTTGAAATTGTCAGCTTGGTAGGGGTGCTTTCACGATTGCTTGACAGATTTGTAGGCGAGTGACCGCGCGTTATTACGAGTCGTCGTGTTACATCGTCATCGGATGAGGAATCCTGAGCATCGGTTGAGTCCAAGGACTTGCATGGGCCGCCTATCGTCCATGTTGACGTCCTGTGACCAGGTCGAGACCACCCCCGTTCCTACATAAAAATTTGTATTAGGTCGATATACCAGAGAACACAAAAGAGAAATTTGTACAAGTTAAATGTTCACGAGTGATGTTGTGTACATTAATAACAGACGTTTCAAAAAATATCTTTTGTGCTGTGCATTTTTAAAAAACTGGCAGCAACCAGGAACCAAGTTTGTTACATTCATTTGTATTGATAGAAAATTGGACAGAATATGTTAGCATAGTATGCGAAAGAAGAAATGGATAAATATTGAGATTGGTATTATTAATTAAACATCAACAGGAGATTGATTGAAACGTGATTGTCATACATGTTTAACTCTGTTATGCATGAAACATAACATGCTTCAGAAAAATGTGATTGCTATTGTAGGATGCTTCAATACTTCGATTGTATCTGTATTGGTAGCATACGATGATTTTATTTCATGTGTAGAAATTAGTGATAGAAATTAAATCTAGATCAATTCTCATTGTTTTAATCAACTCACTCTTAAACAATTGGAATTTAATTATTTTCAGAATAAATTTGATTATCTTAAATTAGTTCTGAACACACGGCTTTAAAGTAATTTGCAAAGACATTCTAATTATGCTATTTAAATCAGTAATCTTGAAACTTTTGGACAAGAAAAGTCAAAATATAATAATACTTTTTAGCGTAGAATTCCTAAAAAATATCTTTAAAACATAAATAACCAGACAACATAGGAAACACTGGCGTAATTTAATTACATCACAGATTTAATTACATAGTTTTTCAGCTTTTTGCAAAGCGAGTTATTCGTGGAATTTTAGTTTTACAAATTTAATTTAAATGCAAGATTTGTTCTCTCATTCAAAATAACTTATATATTTTTTTAATAGAAAGCAATTTTCAATTAATGCAGCGATAGAAAAATAATTAAAATCAATCTTTTTCAATCAATCTGTTTGTATTACATGTTTCAACCGTGTTGTCGGTCTTAATATAATGCTGTAGAAATTTCTTTGTCTTCTTTCGAACTACTGTCTTCGCACGCACCTTCTTCTCCGGTAGAATATACTTCGGCATGCCTTTGAAGAACCAGGCGCCGCTTTTCTTCCACATCTCTCTGGTCTCGGCGCAAATTCGACAGAGGAACTGCTTCTGTGCATTACCATGGGATCTTTGAACGATTCTTTGGACGCCCGCTCGTTCCTGAGCGAATCTCACGACGCGTAACGAACTGCGCGATGAAGTAGTCGTGTCATCTCCGTCGCCGCTCGCTTTCGATGGATTAAGTCTAGTGGCCTCGATGCCGCACTTCTCGCAGATGTATTTGCGGCAGTCTTTGCAGAGATTCGCGCTCGCCCCCAGCACGGCGCCGAACTTTTCGCCACAGAGCGCACAAGCACAGACGCAACGAGCTCCACCGGAGCACCGACGTCCGCAACCACGTCTCTCGTTCGACCTGGTCGACGTCACAATGCACACGTTTCGCTTCATGTTCTCCAATCTCTCAACGAGTCTACCGACTCGCTCTTGCTCCGACAGATCCAGAGCCTCGGCCCTTTGTATCACCTGTGAAAATATCTGCTTGGAACCAAAGATTGGAATCGACAAAGATTAATTCTGACAAAGTTGACTGAAAGACGCAATGCACATCCACTTTCTTGAGAACTTGAAAGTTTATTTTATTTTATTAATTTCATAATTTATTTATATTCAAGCTTGAAAAACTGCATTATATCAGTATTGAATCAAGTTCTTGAATTTTCTCTTCGCTGTATAGATGCGGTTAAATACGTCAATTATATTTCTATTGCCACGTATAAGTTTAAGGCCAGTATTCATAGTCAGATCTTACATTCAAAAGTGTCTCAAAATCGTCTTTAGATACTCCGTAGCCAATGAAATGTCCCGTACAGCATCTTTAGATTCAAGACGGTCTTGAATATAAGATCTGACTATAAATACCGGCCTGAATCCATTTTTCTCTAACATAAAATTCTAAATATATCGAGATATTTTTCAACGAATGACTTTCAATCCCTGTTTGAAACTGTAACCACTCACTGTGGTTTCACAGTGAAGCTGGAAGGAAAGAATAAAAGTTGCATAATTAAGTTAGGTCAAAGAGGACGTGGTTATATTGCTAGGGATACTTTTGTTTATAGGAAAGTAGTAATCAAGGTGTAGCGGGGGTGGCCAGTTTCCAATGTTACTTGGATATAAAAATTTCTCTGCGACTATCTACTTAAATTTACCATATATTAATTTAAAAAAAATACAAACGTAGCAATTTACTGGTTCATTAAAATGCATTTTAATGGTTTACACTTTTTTAAATTGATATATGTGATAAGTGGAAATAGAAGTAGTGATAGTGGAGGTGTAGCGGGTGGAGGCTAGGCCTGTCCTAAACGTCCCCTGAATCTAAAAGTTCTTCTATAACCACCTGCTCGTGTTGAAAAGGCTACCAACTCTTTACTCTCCATAGACATAGTAAATATAGACTGAGCGTCCCATTGAATAAGCTGAAGCTTGTGAAGAGAGAGATAGAGAAGATTTAAGAAGACTTTCTTTCTCTGTCTCACCATCACGAGAAGGGAGAACCACGCCCGTGTAGTATTGCGCAGGCACGATTCTTGTCTTTTACGATGGTGTAAGGAAAATCTTCTCAAATCTTCTCTCGGTGAGTTGCCCAATTCCACCGAGAAGTGGCGACCGAATAAAATCCAACAATTTTTGGAAAGATTTAAACACTTGGATCTTTGGTTCATTAGAACATATCTCATTGCGCCACAGTCGATACTTGTTTATAAGGAAAAGAAAAATTCTTGAATTTTCTCGTCGCTGTAGACACGGCAAAATTCATCAATTATATCTTCATTGACACGAATAAGACCATATTTTTCTGTGTCTGTAATATATGAGAACCTAAATACATCGAGACGATGTTTTTTAATGAGAGAGTCAATTTCAATCTTTGTTTGAAACTCTATTTAACCATTCATGTAGTTTCTCGATGAAGATGGAAGGATAAAAGTTGCATAATTAAGTGGGTCAAACAGAATATGGTTATATTGCTAGGGATACTTTTGTCTACAGGGTAAAGAGCTACGAAATTATTCAATACCTATGTAAATAACTTGGGATGAGCATTCTTGAATATTAAATACATCGCGTGTTACGTTTTTAGTTGTTAAATATGGATGTAAGTCATATGGCTTCATTACTAGTTACTTCATATATTGTCATGTTTTAATCTCACAAATAGCAAATATAACTATCTTTTTAAATTATATAATATTTCCTTATTTAAAAATAAAATAACACGTGCTATAGTTTCACGAGAGAGAATTTTGCTTTTATTTTTGTAATATTGAAATGGTAATCGAAAAATCGGAAGGAAGACCGAAATGTATCGTAAAATGTATTTACTGTGAGGTTTACCTGAATAATAGCTTTCCGTTCATCGTCACTGAGCAAGTAAGATTGTCCATAACGATTGGAACTGCTCGTGCAGGAATTTGGATATTGTCCCCATCCACGGGATTCGAAAGATCCCGTTTTCACAGACCATCCTGTCCGCAATCTGTGTACCAGATTTAAGCGCAATTTATTATTGCGTGTTTTACTCATAAAAAGGTTGTAAAAAGTAATAAAGATATTTCGTTTCCATTTAAACGGATTCTTTAAGGTAGAAGTTATACACAAGATAATTTTACAAAGATCTAAATAAAAAAGGTATCCTCTCCAATTTAAATAACTTTGAGGTATGTTGTAGAATAAACGAAAACCAAATATTCGTTATTTTTTTTACAAGTGCTTTCAGTCCGTTTAAGGACTGAAACAATCCATTAAAGCAGACTAGATACAGATATTTTATTTTGAGAGAATATCGTAAAAATTCTACACTAAAAAATATTTTAGATAAAAGCTTTAACTTAATGCGTTTTATAGCTCTTCATACAGGAGGATTGTTTAAAGTAATATTATTTTCAACATATTCCTACTTTCGAACATTTATATAACATTCTTATTTTTGCGAATTTTAAAGTTATAAAAACAAAGTGATTAAAAGGCATTTTATATTAAATTTATGTATATGTGTGTATAAAAACATTAGTTTGCAATATCGAATTTTTTTAAAGAAACAAGCGATACGTCTACGGCGTACGTACTGTGTATATCATATTACAAAATAATAACAAATATAGATATTGCATAATATACAACATATTGTACGACATGATGATAATTTGTAATTGATTTTTATTTTGTTTTCAAATTTGTTTGATATTATTTTTAAGAATTTAGTACTGCCCGAGAGAATTGTTTACAGAGTTATTTCTTCCAATTTTACAAAAGTGATCATGCCGAATATAAATGAAAAAAATTTATTAAAAAACATTATATCTATAAAAGCATTAAAGGGCATACAAATGTAGCTTTGATATAGCAACGTTTAAATCTATAAATAACAAGTGATTAAATTCGAGTTGAAAGTTACACAATGTAGAAGCATTGGCATTAGCGGATTAATTAAACAAATCTTGATTGCTCATTAAAAAATTTAAATTGTCAAATTTAGGTTTTTCCAAAGAGTCCTCTTTAAAAAGAGCTTTTGTGGTACATGACTTTGTGGACAGATAAAATCACGTATCTGCGTTGTAAAGAGAGTCTGATTAAATTCGAGGTTGAAAGTTACACAATGTGGAAGCATTGGCATTAACGGATTTATTAAAAAAATCTTGATCGCTCGTTAAAAATTTTAAATTGTCAAATTTAAGTTTTTCCAAAGAATCCTCTTCAAAAAGAGCTTTCGTGGTACATGACTTTGTGGACAGATAAAATCACGTATCTGCGTTGCGAAGAGAGTCTCATTATTTCACCCCTCCGTACAAACAGGGAAAATCCGGAGTGATCCCCGAATAAGATTGAGCTTTCCAAAGTAAGCTTGAAAACGTAAACCTTCAAGTTTCGACCCGTTTTGTTCGGATATATTGAAAGCAGATGAAAAGGAAAAAGTATTCTTCTCTCATGGTATTTCTATATACAATATTCAGTTATCAGAAAAGTAAGACAATCGTGTTATATGAATGCTTATGTATGTTTGGAGTTTTATTGAAGACAAAAATCTATTTATTTTGCATATTATAATTTCAACTGATTCTAAGCTCATGTTCGATTTTTACATTATTTTTAACATTAGGTCGAAAAGATTCGGCATTTTTCTCGGTGTATATATCTCACTTTTAAATAAAATTTCTTCTGTCGTGTACACAAAATTACTTATTTTATTGTGCAGTATACTGCACATATACTATGCATGTAACTTCGAACATTTATTCTCGTTGTTACTTTGTTGTATATATGTAATTATATTGTAGTGTATGATGCTGAAAAAGTTGCTGTGTAAGGCACTACGTGTATGCATAGCCGCGGCGCATATTGCACGATATTTACAACTTGTTTCCCAGAAATGTAATATTGTTATATGTAACGCATATGAACTTGGAGCAAGATGCTTTTTACCTTTTGTCTACAACAATTTTGAAATTTGCAAGAGTAATAATAAGAATAGAGATATATCAAAAAGTATATCATTAAAGTGCATTAAATATACATCGTGTGAAATTTTCATCTAAAAGTTTCTTCGCTTCATCGTCTCAACGACATTCGTTAAAAATCAAATATACCAAGGTAACTTCAAAATGTTATTTTAATGAAAGGAGAAAGCATAACAGAATTTACTTTTTATTCTCAACTATTCTCATAATATATGAAATTCTTTCAAAAGAAGATGCTCTCTTCTTAAACGTAGGGAAATGATTTTAATTTGTTTCATTATTTAAGCATTGACATGTACTTGATGTTAATTAATGTTAAAACTCACTTTGCTCGTAATGCTAATTCTCGATCATTCGGGCAAACCCATCTACCACTTCGTGTTATTGGTTCATCCATTTCGCTGCGAGTTATTTTGTCTGCAACGTGCCGTTTGCTCTTCTTTTTTCTTCGCTTTTTCTTTCTCTCTCCGCTTTCTCTCTTCGCGTAGAATCAGTCTGTCTGTAACAGTAAACATGTGCAATTGATCGTATATGTGAGTTTTAATATAATTTATTTACTTATTGTTCGTGAAAATTATATTCGCTATTTACATTTAATATCTACATGTATAAAGTTTGGAATATAATATTTGTCATAATGCAGGAATATATATGGTACAACTTCCAATCGAAGTTTGAATAGAATTGGAACATTAAAATCACACACTAACCTTTAATCTGATAAATATAGTGTTTGTAGAAAAGTACCGCAGCATCCGGAAGCCACATGAAAACCGTTTTTCTCCGAGGCAAATTGAACTAGCACTTAGAAGGTTCTGCTGTAAGATTAATTGTTTCTTCTATTAACTTAATTTAGATCTCGAGTAAGGGCATATAAAGTACAAAGAGTAATTTGTACGTGTGCATATCGCAACAGTATTTTCATTCACATGTTACATTATATACGAATATAAAATACTCATATTTATAATTGTAAAAAATATTTTATACATAAATTCATAACTTAATTTAACTGTAGCCTTTTTATAAATTATTATGCAGAGTTTATGTTTGTTAAAAGAATTCGATAATATTTAAGAAAACTAGATTAAACAATCAGTTAAACAAGAAAAGTTCTCGAAGAGAAAACATTTTTTTTAGATCAGGTCTTTTTATTCTTTGAAAGATTTAAACTCTCTTTCTCCTTTTTATCAACTATAAAAACTAGACAAAGCTCTCACGTTTCTGTAGATATATATTAATAAGGAAATTTTATTATACACAGTTCGGACAGCATAATATAGAAATTTGCACTGAAATAAATTTAATAATGGTACTTATGCGTATCATTTCGCTATTGGATTTTCTTGCAATTAGAGAGAAATTTCAACACGATCGTACTGGAACGCAACCCAGTTCAGCAATTCCGTCTAATCCCGTCATTTCCGAATATTAATGTGTCCAGTCTATGCGCGCGTATCGACACATGTGAACATGTGACGTGAGTTATTATCTTTCTCCCCTCCCGGCTGGCGATATCAGGTTGTAAAAGATTTTTCTCCGGGCGTAGGATGCCACGACTCCCACGTTCTCTCATTTATTTTCCTGTTCGGCATACGATGTAATCCCTGTGTCCTTTATTGGGACTCGGGAAATTAGAAATATTCGAGGAACGACAACGGGAATGTACGACGAGAGATGCGTACTTGGAGTCTCACAGGAAATCTGGTATCGCCTATCACAAACGTGGTTTCGAAATGTGTTTCCGCACAGCGATATTATCGCACCTCGGCGATAGCTTTTACAAGCGAGCTGCTTCAATTGTCGCATATTCGCCGTGTAAAATGAAGGAAACGATGTATGGTATTCATACCAGCCGCTCGATGGAACGGTAGCGTGATACGCTTATATGAAATTCTCATTTCGAGAAAAGAGGAATTACCGAGAGTAAATCAGCACAATCGTAAAAAGGCCGGCTATTTTATTTTGCTATCTCTATTGAAAAAAATCTAGATTTTTAAATGTATGAGATAATTTCTGTGATATAAAATTGAAGCTATATTTTCATCAGTTTGTCCGACTTATTCATCCGGTGGCTCGTTGCTACGTGTTGAAGCATCTCGACATAATATTGGCTTTCAGAGGAGAATTATTCGAGTTATGACATGTGAGAAATATACGCGGGAACGAAAGACATAATGCGTAGCATCACATTTCTCAAGGTAATGCGAACATAACAAGACAAATGAGGTCGCGAACTTTCTTCAACTTACAAAGTTGTATAAATCGATGGTTGCTCCTCAGACCCGGCCATTGTGGTATATTTTGATACATAGCATTCGCACGAACTTTCAAACAGCTTTTACCACAGTGTTAGTCTCATTTCATGGTACTGTAACTTCGTCGAGTGTAAAGCTTTGATTTTATACGCTCGAATTTTTCACCTTTACGTTATGTACTATAAGTAGATTGTCCATCTATCGCTAATAAATTTCAAAGACATACATCAGCAGCCTTGATTTGAATACAGCTCGAGTAATCTATTTGCCATATGTCCAATTACTCTCATAATGTTTGCGGATAATTTCAAAGCTATTATCATTTCAAAGCGTGATATTTTAAACAATGTGACACTATAAATAGAAATATAAAGCTTTCTATGTGTAGAGCACTTTTTTTAAAGTGCGTTGATTAGCATTGGAAAATACTGATCCGAGACTCGGAAGGAAAGCGAGGATCCGAAATTTCTCATACTGTAGATGGATTGGAACGTCTTGTCGTTTCGTCTGCGCATGGATTAGAGCGCGTGGCACTTGCGTTCGCAAATGCAAGTCTGCGAGGTGCAAGTTCCCCGCGGAAAATTCAATAAACTCGCCGCGTCGTCTTGCTATCTGCTGCCATTGTTCATCGCGCGTTACTCGCTATCATATGGTTCACTGCGGTAAAGAGAACAAAGGAACTTTCAACGAAAGTGGCTATATTTGCCTCGCAGAATCGATACTCCCATGGTGCATACCTCGCAGCTCTCTTTCTCTCTCTCTCTCTCTCTCTCTCTCTCTCTCTCTCTCTCTCTCTCTCTCTCTCTCTCTCTCTCTATCTAAGTCTTTTACACTTTTCTTATTACAATGACGTGTATGCGCCGCGCCACGAGCGCGTGTCACGTTAAAAAAGAAATAGAACCGTTGGAAAATGCAGCCAAAAGAACGCGTCGACACGCGGTGCGAGAAGAAAGGAGGTACGTTGAGGTTTTTCTTCGATTTTCCCTTAGCGACTGTCTGCCGCGCGGCAGGCGGCCGCCCCGTGAAAAAAGGAGCCGAATTGTGCGCGATTGCGTTATGTTAATGTCGGCAATCAATCGATGAACGCACGTATCGACATTATGTATGTTGCCTGCTCGCGGTACATCGAACGCGCACGTAATTACGGCCGGCTTATTATTAATAACGAAAACAACCGCAGCTTTGCCCCGTAACTTTCCGCCCGTCATGCATAAGCTTCGTAATTAAGTAATTTAATCCGCTCGGTTACGCTTCCGTGCGCGAAAATTATGTTCACGGTATTTCGTGGATGTCTTTTTTTCGAAAGTATCGCGCGAAATCGATAGAAGGGCAATTTGGCATTTACATAAATGCATGCTCTGCGTTTATCGATCAAGAGCGTAGGTAAATACCTTTAGGGTGTTTATCGATAACGTATCAATGCTTGTTCAACCGTAGGAACAACGAGTGCCAATATTCCATATGTTCAAACATAGCATGCTTACCTACGCTCAAATATTGGAGATGTTGAGACCAATGGAGAAATCGCAGGTTCTCCAAGATCATCAGAAATGAAGCATAAGATTCTCCTAGAGACTACGTTAATTTGGATAGAATTTTTAACGCGACTACACAATTAGCGCGACGTAATTAATAAATGTGTAATGCAGTACCAATGCGATTAAACGTTACATAGAAGAACCTGGTCGTTCCATGGACAAGAGGTGCAACAAAAACGGAAGAAAGAGAGGGAGAGAGAGACAGAAAAAAAGGAGCAAAGACCGTGGAGACTCACGTCATAATCGGCCGCTTTGTAACAGGCTGCAGCTGGTCACGTCGACACGGGGCGCGCACGCGTGCGGTCAGTTGCTCTCGGCAGTTGGTGGCTCCTCGGCAATTAACCGTCGCGCTAATTAGTGCACGCTACCGGCGCCACGTTCCTAATTCCCATCAGGTGGCACTCGGCAATCGCACAGGTAGTCGCTAGGGATCCTGCCGAGCTGCCGCGGCGTCGGTCAGCAGACAAGTGGCTGCTGACCGGGCCAGTTGCTGCTACTGCTGTTGCTGCTGCTACTACTGTCACCGCTGTGCTGTTGCTGCTGCTGCTGCTGCTGGTGCTGGTGCTGCTCTGTAGTATATGGTCGCCACTATCTCGGTAACTGACTCGCGCGCAGTCCACGACTCCACTCGGCATCGGCAGTGATGGGATGCGGAGGGAGAGCATCGGAGGGTGGAAGGTCGGCTTGGGTGGAAGGGTGCGAGAGCTCTCCCTTCGCTCCCGCACGATCCGCAGGGATGTATCAAACCGTCAAGCGTGGAGAAAGGAGGGATACGGAAGAGAAGCGGTGAAAGAGGGTGATCGGGTGAAAGGCGGCGTACAGGGCGGCGGCGGAGGGTGGTAAAGAGAGAGGGCTAATGTAAAGAGAGGGGTAGTCAGGCGCAACAGGCGCGGATATAGATATAAACGCGAACACGGAGGCATATGCCGCCTGCCTCGTCGTCATCGTCGTTGTTGTCGTCGACACTCTGCCATGATTGAAACTATCCCGCGCGCGTACTGACTTTTCAGCGTATCAGCCGCGGCTAGATAATCGTGCAAATTGAACGGCGCGTGGCGGCCAAGAAGTAGGACATTCCACGATGAATACGACCGGCGGTCTCCATACAAAGCGTTATCGCGCTGGCTAGTAATTTTGTTAAAACGTTACCGTACGCGCAGCGAGCTGAAAGAATACGCCCGCGAAAGAAATAGTATAATTTGTTATTCGGATATATAGCTCTCCTTATCACGTTCACTTATTTGTATTGTTAAGGTCACTGATATTTCTTATTACAAGATATACTTAATCGACAGGATACATAACTGATTACACACCTATTTTTATCTGCTGTTAGAGTCTAGCCTGTTGATTTTAATTTCTTTTTCTGAATTAGGAGATTCTCACTCACTCACTCACTCTTCCGCCCCTCCCTCTCTCTCTGTCTCTCCTTTTTTTCTCGCTCGCTCTGGAAACTGACGTAACTGTATCGAATGGAATGAAATATAAAGCGGATTTCTCATACGTCAGGCTGGACTATGTGTAAACTTCGTAATCACATCATTGTGTATATGTGTGTTGTAAATGGCACGTTTGCCGGCGTGCACGCCGATCGAGGCAAACAGGTGTCCTTGTGCTATATCGTACTTATTGACGTATCGCACCTCGCAGCCGCCGTGATAGTCTGGACGCGGCACGGAGGGTCGATGATCAGGGAAAGTCCGATTCTCACGAGCCCGCAAGATTCTAGGTCACGCAGCGAAAATTTTACGCGCCGTCGCGTAAGCATGCGCCGATTTTGCCACGTGCCCGTCCCTCTTATCATCCCGCTGCCGGAGGCACAGAAGTCTCTTGCCGAGACCGTGTATTCATTCTAGAAGACAATGGTCCGGATGATAAATTAAGTTTAAAAATGATTTATTTGTAAACTGTGTGTTCCGTTTTTTTTTATTTTATATTAATGCACAATTCAATCAAAATGATGGCAGATGAAATGAGCAAGTTAATAAACTGGCATATTTTTCTTAACAGGAATTGTGTAATAAATTTAATCAGTAGTTGGTATTAATTGATAAAGGCTAATATGTTTCTCTCCTATAATAACAATATTGTAATATTATGGTACATAAAAATGACACGTATTGCTATTTTTCGAAAAATTTGAATATTTTAAACATTTTTAGATGAGAATACGATGGCTAAAATTATACAATAAAATAAATTTCTGAAAAATTTTATATATGTATATTATCTCAGCAATGCTTATTATATTAGAAAAGGATATATAGACAAAATATATAGACAAAAACATAAAAACGTGTGGGAATATCAAGATACGTCAATCTTATTATATTAAAAATTTTAGAGCTAATACAATATGTTTGTTGAGATATATGTATGTATATGTATGTATTATACATATGTTTCTATGACAAATAGTATATATGTATATGTATATTATTCTATAATAAATAGTATATATTATATGTTCAAAGAAGATTGATCGATCGATTGATCAAGCCTGCAGGGATACGATTTAATTTAGCTGATCCACTAATTCTAAAATGATCATACACAGCTTCGCACTAATGTCTGTGATCCTTTGTTGTAAATCCAGGATTCGGAATGTAATGCTTCATCGTCCTACGGCATAAGAGCTCTCTTCCATATCATCACATTCGTAGTTAGTTTTACCGATAGTTATTGCTCTTATTATTTGGTATAGAATCAAATAAGAGTGCGCTTTACGTCATATTTAATTCGCAATTGTCTTTTTCTCCCTTCTTTTGTTTTAAAAATAAAGAAAAATGTTACAATGGGAGCCGCGATAGCAACGCATCAAGAATAAATTCCTTAATCTATTCTGTTGCAATTCGTGCAAAATGGGTTTGGAATTTGGCAATTTACCTATTCGAATTCGCAGAATCGCGTATTACAGTTTATCGCCGTTGGAACAACGAGCTTGGGCAAAATCGATAACGCATGGAATCCCCAATTTACTGAACAGAGCAATGCGTGCGCTTCCAACGATGCTTCCAGGTGTGCATTTCTATCAAGACCTAAGTATTTTACTTACATTAATGACGTACAGATTATAAACAATATTTTAATATACTTAATTTTTAGAATTGCATTAAATGTATAATTTATAAATTCTTAGAAAGGTATTAACTAATTGTAAGATTCTAATTAAAATGCCTAAATATAAAGAATGCATAAGTGGCAAGCTGCATGAAAAACAAATAAAAAGTAAAATGTAATCAGATTTTTAAATTATTTTTGTAATCAAGCAGTTTTTGTAATCAAGCAATCAACTAAATTATATTGTTTGATTAGTAATATATTTACCCATTTACCAATTTTTGATGATTTATTAATTGTATCCCCACTTACATGTTAAAAAAGTTTATAATTATAAATCTATGTAGATTTTAATTTTCAAAATATTGGTTTCTGATATTACAATTCTTTTCTAGAATTAATTGGAACAATATAAGACATATCTGTGTGCGTGAATAGTAACGATCCAATTCAATTAGAGAGGTGGAAAATTTTAACTTCATAAAGCCACTTGTTTACGTGACTATAATCCTTTTACAATCTAGATGCAATTGTTGATTGTATTGAACCATGAAATTTATTTTGTGCCTACGGCACGTACTTTTTCTATACTTCTGCTGTTTCATTTTCCTCTCTCAAAATAATTTGATTGCACAAATATTTAGAAAATATAAAATAAACAAGTAAGCCTCGTGTTAATAAAATTGTGTGTATCTAAGCTTTTGGCGAGCCTGCGTGCGTAAAATAAATCACTACAATAATAATGATATTACAAGCATATAAATTCAACGTATAACAATGCTTCAGTTTTATGAAAATATATAAAAATTTTCAGACAAAGAAATATATCAGATATTGAAATATTTTCGCTAACAATTTTGTATTGGTATACATATTTTAATTTTTATAAATTCGTAATGCTAGAAATCCTTAATTGGAATGATATCAAATAATAATATCAAATAATTTTAGTACCAACATAAAAAATATCATTCCTACGCTGATAGTTTTCTGTCTTTAACTGAAATAAAAATTAATCTTTGAACCCGTTGAAACAGTAATATGACGTCATGACAAATACGTATATGTATATTTGTTCAATGACCACGATGTTGTTAAATATTGAATTAGCATTACATTACTATTCATAGCACAATTTCTGTCTTTATGTATGTTTTATATTTGCATTATAGAAAACTAAAAAATATTACACAATGTAAATAGTTTATCAGTTTTAAAAATACATCATATTCAATTTTTATAAATAAATAAGAACCAATTTTCACGTAGCATTTACCAACGTTCGTGGTGTTAGCGTGTAAATCAAAGAAATTAAATTTTTAGCATTTCAGTGATTTGATCTTTAAAATACCTATTTTTAGAAGATAACAATTTGGGTTATTATTGCAGTCTGAGAAGTTAAAGAGAAATTTTATGCAAAATATATTTATTGTGCCAATTTTGTCAAGAAAGCTAAAGCTATTTTGCAGATTTTTAAATAGGAAACTGTATCATCAACATAAATAGCGTTTCCTAATTCTTTTGCAGTTTTGAATATTTTTATATTAAAAAACATGCTTAAATTATATACACATTTTTACAATATAATTTATATTTTGAACATGTACATGTATATATATGTATATATATTTTTAAAAGAATATATTCAAAAGAAGTCGTGCAATTGCATGAGAGATAGAAAATTTATTTATTTTATTTTAATAACTTCTTATTTGTCCAAAAAAAGAAAGATGTAAAATATTGTTATATTGGAGAATTATTTATTGAAAACTTACATATATAATTTTCAATACTCGTTATATAATTTATAGAATTTTATTTTTAGGAACCATTTTGTTATTCTTCCGACCGCCAATTCTATGTATAACGCAACTTGTCTTGAAGTTCTATTTTATTTAACATTTCCTTCCTTTACATAATTGTCCTCAATTGTGTTCTCGATATTTTTTATTTCAGGTTTTATAATGTCAGCTGTGATATATAAATGGTCGACTGCAGCGCATGATCAATATAGTCGCAAAGATCCCAAATTATACGAATACGACAAATAAATGCAAGGCATTGATTAAGCTATTTTTAAGTTCAACAAGCAAGTTTTGCATCATGAATAAAATATCCATTCAATATTGTTGTCTGGTTGAAATTGTTTTTAAAATTTAATAAAAGCTATAATAGAAATAAAATATCTCCTTAAATTGTTCATTTATATTACGTATCTTTACACATGAGATGCACATGTAATATAATTTGTTTTATAAGATATTAATAAAATAAAAAATTCATTTGTATACTTGATTATTTATGTTTCTACACAATTATTAATTACTGTAATAATATACAATAAATTTATAATGATTCCTTGATTTATAGAATATATAACTAGAACATAGTTTTGTACAAATAATATACTTTAAAGAAAATAATAATAACACGTTTGAAAGATTTTGTAAATGTTATCATTGAAAAGCACAGTTTCACAATAGAAATTTATTTGGGACAATCGGTTGTTATATTATAATAATTATTATAATGGTTATAATATCAATAACATGCACACGAAATTACTAACAATTGTCAATCATAAGTCACAAATGCTGTAACAGAGAAATATATTAATAATCCAAAGTACATATCAATGCCACTCCTCTTTTTATCCAATGTGATTGCGGCTTATCAATTGGAATTTCCATCTTTAGAATAAAGTTTGTCGAATGTCCCATTGTACTTAGAGTTCCAGAGCGCTCAATGGTTTTGTATACAGGGCATATATAAATTCCATGAAGCGAAATTACGTGATGAATTTCTGGTAACAAGAGAACCGGCGGCATGTCTGGACAACAAGTGAACAGTACCGTGTCATGTAAACGAGACTCGGACCGACTAAACAATATAATTTGCTAAGCGAAGCACGTTATTTGTATTTCATTAGTTTAGTAATATAGCATTTAATAATTTAGCGTGAAATTAACTTTAATGTAATGGCAACATTATTAATACTTAACCGATGAATAATTCCTTTGGTACAGACTCTACGAGATAGTTTCCGTCCCACCGGCAGCCTTCCAGGAAAAGACCATAAATGACGCAGCCATTCGACGGCCTCTGCGTTGGTTTGGAAGACAAAACCTACGATATGTAACATTGTACACGACTTTGTTCGAAATATATTCATTTATCGATTTTGCCAAGACTAGTATAATATCAAATTTTTGCAACGACGATTCTTGACCATTTAACGAGAATTAATATTAATTAGATTTATGCTTATTATCAGTAGATTAATTATAATAATTTATCTGTAATTACTATAAATTAAAATTTATTCAACTACAGTAAAATCTCTTAAATAATTGAAAATGCCTGTCAATTATCCTCACGTTTATTTTCTCGTAGTTATTATTATAATATATGTTACACGTCAATCATGTTGACCCATCAATAATTTAATTAAAGGCTGAAAGCGTACCTTGAAGCTGAAATCGATTGTGTCGATGGATACTACGTGTTTGCGCGCGAAGTTTTGTAACGTGCCAATTAGAAAGGCTTGAGGAAAATAAAACCCAGGCAACCAAAATGCAGACGGTATACCTTCATCTTGCCAATTGCTTATAAATCTAATTCTTTCCTTTAAATCGGCAAACCATCCGGCTAATGAAAACAATAAAATTTATTTGTTGTAACACAACTAGTCTTGAGAATTTAATTAAAATTATATTACGTATTGATTGATTCGTAATCGGGTAGATCTTCTTACCTAAAGGTTTTAAAGACGGATAACTTTTGCTTTGCCAATTCACGGGTACTTTATTATGAAAAAGACTGGTTGCCATCATTTCAAGCTGTTCCGACATGACGACCAAGCCTTTTAAAGCTTTCAGAAGATCTTGCAACGTTGATTGCACGCTTTCGAGTAAACTGTTATATCGTTTGGCCTCTTGTAGTAACACAGTGTTAAGGGATTCCTCGTACAATATAGGGTACCTGAAATTCAATTTAGTTTATTTACAGATTTAATAGAAAGATTTATCTAACTTTTTCGCAGATGCTATACTTGTTTCGAAAATATAAAACTTCTTTTGAAACGTGAAGAGCAAAAATTCTTTTATT
The DNA here is from genome assembly GCF_000949405.1 of Vollenhovia emeryi. Lineage (NCBI taxonomy): Eukaryota > Metazoa > Arthropoda > Insecta > Hymenoptera > Formicidae > Vollenhovia > Vollenhovia emeryi. The sequence goes on along the minus strand of NW_011967213.1, from coordinate 1,545,773 downwards.
TTGTTAGATATTGTACATAAGAATGCACTTTTAAGAAATCGGATTTCTGTCATGAAATAACGATTATATCTTGACAATATAAAGAGATAGCTTTATCAAATTTCAGATATGATGAAATTGTAAGATGTTTTTTATTTCGGGTTAAAAATAGCAACGGTAAGAACATTTTAAGAAAAACGTTCGTAAGCAAAAATATATTTTTGCTTTATCATACATAAAGACATATTCAGCAGTACCTCTCTTGCAATGCATTTAAATGAAACGGTTCGGATATCGTTGACAACATGTCCTTAGTTATTTGACTTGTCACTTCCTCGATGCTTGTAGTAGCAACACCAAGTTCTCTGGGCTGCGTATTTATCAAAGTTTCGAGGCAAGCATGTGCTTCTGCTTGGGCATAGCTTATATCAGCGTTTGAATGCATGCCAAATAGTGATGGATCGTCATTGAAAGGAAAACCTTTTATGTATTCTAGATAATCATCGAACGACGCTGCAGCTGGTAACTACGTAGGTGCAGGGAAACATCGCGTGTTGTAAATAACATTATTAATAGCAATTTTGTTTATAAAAAGAGTTTACACTTCAGAAATGTTCTTATTGTACATTATTATATAAATATATGTATAAATTTTATATAAATTTATTAAGATTATGTAAATCCTGAGAATTTTTGCATATATATTTTAAGTTAATGTTAATACTAGATATGAAAAGATTTACACCTTTTTTTAACATTTTTGGAATTATCATAGATAGTTGATTTTTTATATCAAAGATATGTATACCTGATGATAAATCCCTTGTTCGTCAAACTTGTGATTTTGGGAGACGACATTAATATTGTAATAGTCTTCAAGAAGTGTTATGGCAACTCGGCGATCCCAATCATCTGTTATCCGTCCACCATAATTAATATGCCCGACCGTATATATGAGAATCTTCGTTATATATAAATAACAATAAGAATTATGTAAAAATTAATATTCTTCTTAATTTACTTAATGTATAAATTTATCTCAAAAAATGGTGAATCTAAGGATTAGATAAAGAAAATTACAAGATTCTTATTATTACAGAAATTTTCTTTAGCAATTATTATGTATGTAAAAAACTCACGAGAGAGAGAAAGAGAGAGAGTGTCAAAATAAAATTTCTAAATATAAAATATAAAAATAGAATTGCGTATTTTAATAGAGACTTTATGTTCATCAGAGAAGATATAAAAATATTGTTACTTTCTTTTTCGAAAGTGATATCAGTTTCGCAATGTTTTTGCAAAATTAAAAGAGAAAAGATAGAAACATTCCGCTTAAGCTAAGATCTTTTTTCCACAAGACCAATAGCTTACTTTAAATGGCAAAGTATCGTATTCCATGACAAACATGTACAATTGTGACAAACATATAGCTAAATCCCCGTTTGTGAAATCGTAGGATATATTGAAACCGAGGGGACCAAATTTCCGTCTCTCGATCAGGATTGAGTGAAACATGCAAAGTGAGAATATAAGCCGCTTGAATGACAGAGCTTTCAGGTGAGCGGGTTGCAGAAACTCTTGCATTTCCATAACTTGTGTTAGATATGCACGTAACATGTTGGCCTACGTTAAAAATGAGAAACAAGAAGGAAACCGGATGAACTTTATGAAAAGTTATAATACGTAAACAAATTTTTATTTTTGTCATTTATCTATCTATACCGTGATTTATAACAAAAGTGTTTTTGTTTAAACGTTACGAACCCTCTTAGAAGTCGATTTAATAAAACGTCAAAAACAAAATGATTGTATTAAAAAATGTATACTGATTATATTACAATAATATGTATAATACATACCTTTATGCCTCGTGGTGGTTCAACTGTCATTTTGCTGCTATTCTGAAGAATACTGGTGGGAAAGTCAGACGACGGCGCAGATGTCAACCACAATCGAAAGTTTTTATGAGTATTTTCTAATGACAACGTCTCGACAAAAAATTCGAGTTTTGGCATCCAACTTGGTGCCAAATGACAATTCTGCAAAAATATATTACAATTAAAGATATTTATTATAAATTTTAAGTAGTAAATTGACATGTATTTTAAACAATAATTGTATATCCAATACATTTCAAACTAACAATGATTTAATATACATATAAATGTGGATTATGTGATAATATTGTGGTATAGAATTTTGTTAGTATGGTGCTATTTATGTGTTAAATATTTATGCAATTTTGAAAAGTTGTTTAGATTTTATTCTATATTAAGTGCATTTTTTAAATTTAATTGGCAAGGAAATAAGGCGTTGACAATCAAAGAGGCTGATCTTGATGTTTGTTAAATTTTAATACCATTATAATAAATTACATTGTTCATCGCGTTTCAGTTATGTTTACAACCATTTTCAAGAGAACTCATTCTCGTGCTTATTTGTGTTTCTGGTGATGTAAGTGTTTGGCAGATAACAAACGATAAGGTTCCGTAAAGCTTGGTTAATCGAATGCAGTTTGTAAGTTAAGAGCATTGATTTGTGCGTGTTTTTGAGGTTCAATTATATTTTGCTTACCGAGAAACCAAGTGAGCACAGGAATACAATTAAACGGATGTCATTAGGTGAAAATGTATCCACTATGTAATTTATTGTAATGGTATTAAAATTTAACGAGGATCAAAATTTACTTCTTGGATTCTCTTTCCTTGCTAATGTATAATATTAAGGACACCTCTATAGCACAAATCATATTTCTGCCTTTCTGCTCTATACAGGTTATTGAAATAAATAGTTTTTATATTTTTGTAGTATTTAGTATCGATTTAATGTGCAATATGTCATTGAATGGCTTCCTTTTACAATATGAGACTATATGGTGTACTGTTTTGCATACTTGAATGGATATTGTATTCAATACAGCAGATATATTCTTTTTGCTTTTACATATAAATGTTTAAACGATAAACTTTTGTGAAATTTTTTATTTAATAATTTTCAAACTGTTTTTGTAATGATTATTATAATATAGGATACCGTTTTGTGTAATTTTAACATTTGAACATTCCATATAATCATTTACAAGAAAACTCAATCTACTATTATCTTTGTATTTTCCTATTGAAAATAAAAATTAAACGAACAATTGTTTTCGTGGATCGTTTCGTTACGTCAAGTAAAAGGGATATTGATTTGTTGTCCGAGGTTTTAGTTTTTCATTCAAATTTATATTGAAACTGCTTCTTTTGATCAATTAATTTATTGCTTGTATTTAATATATTTAGCGCAATTATAAGTTATTCAAAGATAATAGACTCAAGAGAGTTACTTAATGTCAGAGTGTTAAATAATTATAATGCCAGCATGATAAATATTATAATTATGCACAAATTTTTTGTTTCAAATATCTAACACATTAATTAATTTAAAAAAGCAATTAAAGAAATACAGATAATTTCTAACTTGAAAGAAGAGCCAAGTGCCTATTTCCGCTGATTCCTTTAGCATGACTTGTGCCTTGAGTTCCTGACCCTGACCAAGAGATATCGAGTATAACTTTCCATCCATTTTTAACTTATCGGCGAACTTATACAACTCTGCGGCCGGGTCAGTACCAGGTGATAAGATAAAAACAATTGGCGTAGTGCTAGATGATTCCTTATAAATTGTTAATAATTCTGTGGCCTGAGGTTCAACAAATTGCTGACCTAGATATTTTGTCAAATAAATTTGCATAGCGTTGATGACCTTGTCAGGTCGTAAACACTTGAGTACCAGTAACTTCTCAAAATCATCGAGTTTTATCTCCCACGGTTGAGGAAATGGTGCTCTAAATGGATAAAATTATATTTTTAATGCAGAATCTTAGTTTAATCATCTTACAATTGGGAAAAGAAGGAGTGAAAATTTAAAATCTTTTAATATTTAATACAAAAACTATATTTTACTGTAGAAACTATATTCTGTAAAGAAATCTATTTATAATAGAAAGATATTCTTGCGAATAAGAATAAACCTTATTAATGATCATTAATTAATTAAATGTGTTTAAATAGAGCATTTTACATTATCAGAAAAGATTTTTTTATATTAATTCAATCTGTTATTCTAAAAACTTTATAATTACTACTTGCTTAAATTAATTTGATGTCATGATAATTATTTATATGGACAGAGACTTTAATGTAAAGGAGTTAATCTGCTTACAAATGTGCTTCCTGAGTATCAAATATGTTTTTAAATTGGGATAACGACAGCTGGAAAAATGTGATGAATTTCTCAAACTTTGGAAGTCGCTCTAAAGCTTGAATTTCCTGCCAGCACCGCGCGGTAATCCATTCGGGTGCGGGGTTTGACAATTCCTAAAAGGGAAATCCCTGGATATACATCAATAATATATGACAGAGATAATAAATATCTTTTCACCTACTCATATTTCCTGAGCGTGTGAAAGCATATACATATATGGGAAAATATATTACGGTGGTTGCAAAAAACATTAGTTAAAAGGAATTGGGTATGGCTTGTCAGATAAAAATTTATTTGATAAAATTGTAAATTTTTATCTTCAAAATCACAATAAAAACTAAATTTGTGATGTCTATTTACCATTTTATAGCTGTTAGTTTTATTTAAAAACAAGATTCGGAGATAAAAATATTATATATTTAATTTTTAAAATCCTTTATTTTATGTATTTAAAGTAATATTTAAACACCTCGCAAAGGGTAATAAAGGTATATAAGTAATATTTAAACATATATATGTATATAGAAAACCAATAATATTATATAAAAATAACATTAGGTTAAATTTTGAAGGCAAGAATTAAATTTAACCAAATGTGTGTCATTTTTATATAATATTCTTTTATATAAGATCTCTTGCATGAATCATTTTTATATTGGATATTTTATTATATTATATTTAATATATTATTATATTATATTGGATTACAATAATTGTCTTACATTAATACATGATTATTTTTATTATTTTTGTTGAACGGAAAGAAATTAATCGATATATTATAATAGATTAAATTTTATCTACATATAAATTGCGTTATTATATATTTTATATACAATATTTTTGAAGAGATTAAAGTTATTAATTCTTATTCAATAAAATAAATTTTTATTAATTATAAAGAGTGATAAGTATCAATTTGGTTCAAGTTTTACCCGTATTGGTGTGGTTGATGTAAGAAAATGTCGCCATTCTATCGGATCGATTGTGCCATTATCTAAAAGAATACGTGCGCAGACAAGGAAACCAAAATACAGTTTATGTTTTTCGAATAAACTGGAACACACATTAGTAAAGACAGCAAACGTGAAGTTCTTGTTGATGTCCGCGATCCGTTTATTAATATTATCTGTGAAATTAAATTATTGAATTAACTAACTTTAATTGCAAGTAATTAAATTAAAATAATTAAATATTTTGCATACTTAAATACGTTCATATAAGTTTCGATAAACTTTTTAACCTTAAAAATTTAATCTTAAAAGTAAACTTGTTTAAAAACACGTAGATATTTCTATTTGTTAGTCATAAGCTTTTCATGCTAAATAAAATATTGTTAGGTTAATAAAAAATCTATTTAGAAAACTTTATTATAAATATATAGTTCTGTGTGTACACTGTAAATATTAGATGAGCTTGAATTAATAACACAATAGTATACAATATCAGAATACAAAAAGCTTTACTTACTGTTTTTTTTGGTATTTGATATGCTGCTATTGAGTATAACGACTAGCCATTCCAGGGAATATTGATACATGATATCAATACGCTGGAGATCGGCGATACAAAAGAACAATATTTGTGCCCGATTTGCTACCGGCATGTATAATGATCTCGTTAAATCAATGTCTGCTTGTGTAAATTCAGCGGTTTCCATTTTCATCTATAGTAAAAGATAAATTACTGTTTTATATAATAAGAAAAAATCTAGTTTTAACAAACCAATAAATATGTATGCTATTTATTTTATAATCTATGAAAGAATAAGATCTTGCAACTACAACTAAAATAATATTACATATCTGAAATATAAGGAAAGAAACAGACAGTTTTAGCACTAAATTTTAAACCTATGTAATAATAGGATAATTTTTTTACCTTAATTTCCTCACTTTTGGCTTTTGAAGCTTCTAAGATATGAATCAGATCAATGTCATCAATTATTGATCCTTCGGATATCGTAATTCTGTGAAGAAGTCTGTCCTCAATCTCTCCCAAATTCCGTTTCATTTCAGCACACGACACAATAATCGCGTTCCTTTCCTGTTCAAGATCAGGACGCTCTTGTATAGTGATCAGAGACAGCATCTGATCGATAAGGCCACTATATAGTTACATATATATATAAAAGATTAAAATCAAATTTTAAATGAAGCACACAGATTAAACATCATATTACTAACTACTAAAATTGTGAATCAGATGAAGAAAATTTCTGTTTAATTAAATCAAAATGAAAAAAAGATCAAGTTTATCTGATTCATTTTATTATACATATGTTATTTTAAAATTACAGATTGTATATTAATTTTAATCTTTGATATTGACACGTACATTTATATCTGAATATAGTAAATTATATAGAATAAAAATTTAAGAAAAGTATTTAGGAAAGTGTAGACAGTTTGTTTGCTTACAAATGTTATTGATTGAAACTTCCACTATCATTGTTAGATTTGGTTTCATAGTTACTTTACAATAATAAAGATATGGTAGTAAAGCATTGATCATAAAATTTACATGTACAAAATATTTCACAAAAATTTTTCTAAGAAAAATGTAAAGTCTTACCCAACAGTCACTGTGGAATTGATTATGAGTACTTTTATCGCTATATCTGGTACGTAATGAGGATTAGAGAGTCTTGTTGTTAAGTAAAGACGAAATTCAAAATTGTAGGGTACGATATTCTCGCCAATTTTAATGCTCGGTTGTCCGGTGTTATTGAATAATGCACGAGTGAGAATAGGATCTAGGGAAGCTTCTAGTTCAGTACTGACATTTTCAATCAAGCATGGCTTTCCGAATTGTACACACTTTTCAATGATATGTAATAAATCTTTATCCGTCATTTTTAAAATAGAAAGTCCGAATGGTTTGCACTGAAAGCGAAAATTTACTTAATTGAAAGAATAGAAATATTTTAAATAATTATTACAGAAACACAAAAATATTTAGTATAACAATTGTGTAATTGAATTTTTATACCTATTTAGAAAATAAATTAAAATTTTTTAATTTTGAAACTAATTTCCATAAGTTTTTAAAAAATCGAATTAAATCACTATTGCACTGAACTCTTGAATGTTAACATAACATTCACAATGAGTAATAGTTATGTCTAGGCTATTACATACATATCTGATAAGAAAAATGTACATAAAATTTTGTATAAATAAAATTAAAAATTAATATTTAAAACATTTAGGAATTATTTTAAAATTTTATGTTTTTAATTTTTCTTAAAGGTTTCTACGATAAGCAGTTTACTATTTTTGTCGATCTCTCTCCCTCTCTCTCTCTCTCTCTCTTTCGTCTTTATCTTAAAAGTCATTTATCAATAGTTATAGAAAATTTATGAAGTATAAATTTCCCAAAAACTGTTAAAAAAATTCTTACTTTTCCCTCTTTGATACCCACCATATTGCGTATCCATTTATTCGCCTGTGCTTGAGGGTCAATGAAGAGGGGCCATCGCTTAGAATTCATCATGAGGACTGCATTCTCGATAGATAGGGAATCCCTAGGCAAACCATTCATGTGCCAATTTCTTATCTCTATCTGATTGCCGAGAGTTAGTATCGGATTGCAGCCTGGACTGTGAGGAATATCCTCACCGAGAACGTCGTACCAGGTTGTCAAGAGATTTTGGCGATAAATATCTGTGAAGGGTGTTAGGTACGCAATTGCACCTGCAAACAAGATGGAAGCTTCTGATACAAAGGAATCGTGTGAAATCAATCCTGTTCTGCTGCTGGAATAGACAAAGCTATGCGGACACTCGATTAAGCTGCTGCATGTGAAGCTTTGTCAATCTCATATGAATGGAACAGTAAACAATTGTCACTAATGAACCGTACGAAGATATTGTGTTATTTCCAATCGGACTAAGGTTGGAGAGAATCCGTGAGAAATATTTTGTTAACATGTGACAACACTATCAAAATAGTTTTTACAGTAACAAATATAAAAAATTAAATTATTATTAGAAATTAGAAAAAAATCGCTTTTTACACAATTAGATAAATAAATATCAAAAGTGTTTTCATAAACATACTTCTAATATCTGTTTTGCAAGTTTTATTTTTGTTTAGATATTCTGGGTGTAAGAAAATAAATATAAAAAAATAATTATAATATATGTATAAGTTTGCTAAACTAATTGTACTTTAATTTTTTGTTAATGAGTTTTTATAAGATGATCGAATTGATATTGCGCTTTGGTAGATAAACGTTGCTAGCAGAATCAGATTAGTGTCACTATTCTTTGTAAGGACGGAACCTCCCAAGGCACGAAAATTGAATTTACCAGAATGGCTGCGACTTTCTTATATAATAAATGTCGTACCAATTCTATTAAAGTAGATCGTATAGAATTTTAGAAATTGACACTGTTAAAGTATTGATTTAGAAACTATATGACAGATTTTTCATAATACAGTTTTCAAAAAATACATAGTTGATGCATTGATAATGATATTTCAACGATATAATTTTAAGTTATTCGTTTCTTCAGGAATCTGTTTATTTCCAATTTAGCATTATTTTGTCAATTTAAATTACGGGTAAACAATTGTAATATATTTTATTTGTTATATTGTGTAAATTAAACTATAATAATCTATTTACCTATTTTTAGACATAAAATTAAAAATTAAATTAAAAGAATTAATTTAACGAATTAAACAAAAAACATTGTATTATTGAGCACTGTCGAAACTATTACACCATTTTTGTAGTTTTGCAGAAAATATAAATTTGTAAGTTGTACAATAACTTTAGTGTCAAAAATCTATGTTTCAAAATATATGAAAGAATAAGATTTTCAGTTTTCATATGCAAGCAAAAATAAATAATTCGAATAAATCAATGTTGACATATACCTGACGAGAGAAGGATATCACCGATAGCATTCTCTAAGGATATTTTTATATTGTCTACCATAATAATCCATCGCTTCTGTTCATCTGACAAGCCTATAAGCAGTCTTACGGCTCGTGCCATTCGTTCCTCACAAAGTTGTTTCTGCTTTTCTAATCCAACTTTCTTCGCTTCCTCTTCCCTCAACTGATCTTGCAATTTCTCAATGCCTTCTTGTATCTCTTGTAATCTTGTTATTATACCCTGGAGTGTTGTTTCGTTTTCAGCCAGGATTTCCTCGGCTTCTGTCAAGGCTTCCATTTTAGGTGCAACTTTTTTATTTACGAAGTAATAGTTGTACATTGCGTGGATCCACAAGCACAGAGAATGACAAGCTTTCGAAATTTGAAGTACCTTTTGATATTATAATTTAATAATGATATTATTATTATTCAAATATCAAACAAATATAGTTGCAATTTAACTTATATCAAATTACATTTTTAGATAATTACTAAAACTTAATTTTAAATTAAATATAATATTTTTAAAACATATATGTATTAGTTTTGAAATTAGCTTATTGATTATTGATATTAATATTAAAAAATGATTACTAATATATTGGTAAAGAAAATGTGTGTATGGGTGTGTGTGTGTGTGTGTGTGTGTGCACGCGCGTGCTTATTTATTCCAATATTATATAAAATTCATGAAGCAAATATTTTTATGCAAAAATATTTTACAAACAGTACTACAAATGTAATAGTTTACTATTATAAAAATGTTTACTTTATCTGGTTGAAAATTGGGATTTTCTATATAATCGTTTAATTTATTGATAATTTCCTCCGTGATATTTTCTATCTTAAAATGAGCCATTGTGTATAGAAAATGAACTGGATCTGCCAGCATTTGACTTCCAGGAGTCCAATAGTCTAATATCTTTTCACCGGGAAATTTCCCAGGAATCTGAAAATAATTAATCACTCATAAAATTTGTATTTATGATACTAATTAAAAATCGTATTGTACTTTTTATAAATATTTATTGAAATTATAATATAGAATTACAATATCATATTTTATCATATTTTATAAAAATAGTAAAAATTAATGATTATTGAATTTCAATTTTACGGTTATAATTACGTAAATATTATAATATAAAAAATGCTTCGTTGGAATTTTCAAATTATTATTTTGTAACATTTGCGCAATTGTGTATATGCCTGAGCAAACCTTGTTCGGTTTCACGTTATTCATAATGCACATTGCTTCAATCACTAAAAGTACTCCTACTGGCGGTCTCCTCATCGCTTTTACCTCCGTAATATCGTTCTTATTTAGAGCCTTTAAACTAGCTACAGCAGCCTCGAGCATTGGTTTTACTTTACCTGTGTACATATATAATTTGTAGACATGCGTAATTAATTTTCCTCAAAATTCTCTCTTAAATATTATGTGTGTATCAAGGGATATGATAGCATCTCGCATCAAATATACATATTTAACATAAAATACATCCTTTATGAGCGTGACGCTACAGTATATTTTATACAAGAAGAAAAACATCTTTTAAGAATATATGTATACATATTTAATTTCTGTAACTAGTTTAAATATTTTAGACTTGATACTTTTCTAAATATTGGTTTTATGTAATTTTTAAATAATTAAAAAGGACTGGGTAATTTTTAGACATAATTTTAGACATAATTATGTTTTATATAATGTAATGTAGAATGCAAAAAATATTAAATTCAATTAGCAATAACTAGTATTGCTATATTCACAGACTCTTGCTTTTAATACTAAAAACTAACAAAATTTTTCATGATTATCATAAATAAACAAGTATATATATTTAAATATAGCATCTAATTTTTTTAGAATATATGTATATGTCTTTGTTAATATCGTTTTTAAAGTAAACCGTATGCAAATTAAGTACACAATGTACATGAACGAATTTGTGAACATTATAGCCGCAAGTTTTGTAAACTTTGCGTTGATTTAATCGTAAAATTCTCCGTCGAAAAAACTGACATTTGAACCGTGTACGCAATGCGCTATATTTATTCTAAAGCGGAACGTCCAAGTAAATAACACGTGATACTTTTTCGATATGATATTTTGTACCACAGGAATGTTATTTTCGATAATAAATATTTACGTCCACAATGGATTTGCACTTACTATAGCTATTAAAATATGGTGAGAGAACTGATCACTGTATGTATCGATTAAAATAATGTCGTTTACGTGCAATATGTATTATACAAATACTCGACATGCAATATGTATTATACAAATGTATAACAATTATGGAGTAGTTACTAATTAGAACGAAATATTTAGGAATACACACACACATGTGGCCATGTAGTTGTGATAATAATGTCCAAAAATATTAGTTGATAAATTCGCTTGTTGCAGCCCTTCTCTTAATTTTGTAACAAATTTCTGTTACCGCACGTGCATGCACGTGTACTGCAAAAGCTATATAACATAATTTAAAGTATAATGCTCTGACAACAGAGCTTTTACTATGGCTTCGTAAGGATAAAACGTACTCAAATCGGCCTCTGCCTCATCCCTGATCGCTTTATTCTCTTCCTTTATTTTTGCTGCCGCCGCTTCTTGTTCCATAGCCATTATTTTGGTCTTTTCTGTTTCAATCTGCAAGAAGCAGATTATAAGCTTTGTACTCGTATGTTGATTACGTAAGACGTATCTTGTAAAAAAATAAAATGGAATATATCAAATCTTCTACATGCAAACAGTAAAGGCTCTTTTGATACACATTAAATAATAATAAGCTAATAAGTGCTCATGCGCTTAAGTATATAATTAATTAAATAATTTTTTCCATAAATTAATTACCAATTTATTAAAGATATTTCAGATTCATATGGACAATTAGAAATAACTTCTAAGTCAGATGGACATAAGAAAAATGATTTAATTATATAAGTATTGTCTGATTACAATAAAAAAATACATATGTCATACACAACACACACAGACTCTCTCTCTCTCTCTCTCTCCCCCCTCCCTCCCTCTCTCAAAACATTAGATTTGTTTATTTAAATTATACATTTTAATAAAAAGCTTTTTCTTCTACATACAAAAAACAATTGTTCTATCGCAACTATATTTTTTTTCTCAAAAATAGAAGAAGGTTCCCCCGCAACATTTCCATTTAATTATTCTCGCTCTTAATATCTTACATTTTATATCTTACATTTTGTAGATACACATTTTGCCTTGAAATATGAAACTTACAAAGAAATGTCTCACCTACATTTTATTAAAACATAAAATTTTATTTCAAGTTCTTATAATTAATTAAATTAAATTTAACAGACATAATCTTTCTAAAAAAAAGCTTGCAAAGACCTTGAATAATAATAATTTTATTAATCTCGTTATGAGATTAATTATGTCCTTATACAAGTTTCCCATAAAATATCGTGAAAAGAGAGTTATAAGATGTCAAAGAAAATTATGAAACACAAACGTAAGTGGAAAAGATTCTTCTTACAATTAAAAATTTATTTTAGTTGTTAAACCGATAATATTAAATATTTCCTGTTGGTGAAATCTGTGTACTAAGTTATATCTTTTGTATAAGACATGAAATAAGAAGTTTTGAGCGATGAGGATGCAAAACTTTCTTTGACAGAGTTTGAGATGTGCTTACTGTGTCTCGAGTAATCTTATGTATTATATCCGCCACAGCCTCTGCCGCCTCCTCTAACTTAGGTTTCATATGTTTTAATATCTCCTGTATACCTTTCACTTCTGCTTCTGTGTTCGCCAATTTATTTAATCCTGTTCGAGAAAAGTACACGTTACAAAGACTAAGTTGTATGTTGATTAGATGAAGATTTATGTAGATCAGATGAAGTAATTAATTTGCATCGTCTTGTTGTAAACGAAACGAAAGCAGTGAATTTTCATTACGGGCTCATAGAGTTTAAACAGATGCGTTCTCGTTTCATCGGGATGTTAATCAAAAGAAAAAAACACTAGAAACATTACGTTTTCAAAGAAACGCAATTTCCCTGTTCATAGTAATTTGATATGCTTTGGTATATTTCTCGTATTGTAAATAAAGTTGGCGGATAAATGTACAATAAAAGATATTTATACCTGTTTCCCGCATATATTTATAACCACAAATATTAAAAATCAAATTACTGTATATGAGAATACCTTTAATACAAATTAGATTAAGTAGAATAATTCTTGGGATATATATTGTATTTGCAGAATCGATATTACATACATTGAAAATGTTACTGAAATATGTAGCAGGGGTGTTAAGAATTGAGACATTTCATTTCCTGCCTTCTAACACACAAATACTACCCACGACCTGCACACAGGGCAAATCGATATTCCGAATTTACCGCGAATTACGAGCTACCGTCAGACAGTCGGTGTTAAATTTATAGACTCTGGAAAACTATTGACGGTCATTTACCTTTGACCTATGCAATCTATCCGTTACGCTGATACTAAGATGCTGATGAAATAAGAAGTATAAAAAATAAAATGAGAATTTTCACTTTAACATCTCAATTTAATTATTTTAATTAAAATTGTATTATACATATATAATTTTATCAACCTTTCTTTATATTCTATAATCTTTCCCTTAATCGTATATAAGAACTGGAAAGTATTATAAAATATTTGTTAATTATTTCATAATTATTAAAGTAATTAATAAATATGTAAGATTTTGTGTTAATTCATTTATATTAATTTTATTTTTACTCACCAGTGGACAAACGTATCATTGAAGAATTTAACTCATCTTTCTTTTTTTTCAGAAGGTTGGCATAACTCGATAGTAATTCCAAATATAACGTAGGTGTAACATAATTATGACGATCTAATTCCTAAAATAATTTATTTTATACAACAATCGCAATTTCATAAGTTGATACTGCAAAATATTAATACTGCATATTTACTTTCAAAAAGCGATCACTTGCGTCGATTACACTGGAGTGCATAAACCGGCATATCCTTACGATAGACTGCAAAGTTTTATTTGAGATCGACTCGTCTTTTATATTCGACAGGTAGTGCGTTGCTATGATCTAAACACAAATGTATCGTAATTTTAAACAAATCGCACTCACGCAGTTGTTTATCATCGTGCTTTTCGTAAAGTTTGTAAAACTTCATTGCAAAAACATTAATACATACAGACTTCGAAAGATTAATAGGACGATTCTGTGGTTAAACTTATGTTAACTGCTCATGCTCACTGCGGAATCAACTCGTGCTACAGTAAATTAAAGCTTCGTTTGAAAATTGAATTTACCGTAAGATTTCCGGAGCAGATCGGAAGCGGAGCTTTGAATTCGTAATGACATAAGGTTACTAAATGTTGCATGCTAAAATCTGTTTTTACCACACCATTTGGCATTAAATACAGATTGCCATCTTCCAATCCGACATAAGATGTGCGGTTTACATATAAGACAAGTAATTTTAGACATCAAATGTTATACTTACAATTAATCTTAAACGTTGAATGTGTATCTAAGTGTATGCAAATTTTCTAGATACATTTCTTAAAAATATTTCTAAGATTTTCTAATTCTAAAGTAATTTTTAATAATTAATATTGTATATATTTACAGATTTAATTTATTCTGTTTTAATTATTTGTTTTCATAATCACTAGATTATAGTAATAATTATACATACAATTATGAAAGTATTAAAAAAATGATATACTGAAATTAAATTGCACATTTTGTTTATAAAATAATTTTTAATAATAATTAAAAACTTAAGTTAATATTAAGGACCATCTAATACAATAATTTATTTATCTTCATGAATTAGATTTAAGAGAAAAATTATTTGATAGATTATGTCAATCAATAAAAACTTATCAGATTTTGTATTCAAATAACTATAATAATATCTTACATATTTACTTATTTGTTATTCATCAATTAAAAATTTTTTATATTTAGACGTATCAATTTATTAAAATCTGAAATTGCTAATTAAATGTTTGTCAAGTGTCTGTGAGTGTCTGTGAGATTATGGTAATAATCACTAGATGAAGCTAAAATTGCTTATAAAGCTGTATGATGATTATCATTTATCGTAAATCAGTCTTTATTATCTATTAATCTAAATTTACGAACAGCTAAATGTTCATAGCATAAGTTATAATTATGGTAGCATAATATAATAATAAAGTATGATACTATTTGTTGAGA
>NW_011967213.1:1500892-1527040 GCF_000949405.1 Vollenhovia emeryi | reverse complement strand
TTCCGACACTATTACTAATTTTTTATTTAATATCTCAGGAGAATGTGCTACCGATGGAATAAAAATTTAAATATGAATATAATTTGCGAAGTTTGATATTTTCATGTTTTATTATTTTATATACTTGTTCCATTTATAAAATACCTTTGGCATAATATGAAAGCGCATGTTAAATAAATAACATACTTGTACCTTGCATTTTTTTCACGAGCATGTTGAATACCGAAACATTTAAAAAAATGCCAACGCAGTATGTGTCTCCCGTATAATATTAAAACTTTTTAAAAACTTCTAAAAACATCAACATGTTAATTATAAATTAAAAAATTACATTAACTAAATAATATTTCTGAAAAAATATACATGCCTATTACGTAATCGATATATTCGTGATAGATAATATTGATTTTTATATTTTCGTTTAAAAATACTTATAACAAAGAGACTGCGGAGCCAGACTATTTTTTTATTTGTGTCACACTTTATTGTGTTATACAAACCTGAAGTGCGGCATCCGGCCAGGAGAAAAACCAATCAATAGTACAGCAATTTACTAGCGCCGGGAATTGTCTGATGCGAGCGCGAAATATGTCTCCAATCGGGCTGGATATTGGAAATGTGATATTAATCTAATTATATAAATTTATAATGAGACATACAGATAAGTTATAGATGTTTTATAATTAAATTTTATAATCAAATAGTAACATGGAAAGTAAATTAGATATTCTATATCAATTTGTAAATTAAATTGTTTCTATTAATTATATAATATATAAGTTTATATGTATATATGCTTTAGTGCTTTCCTACATTGCTGTAATAAATTATTTACTTAATATGCTTTCTTTGAATTTAATTTTCCTAATATTCTAGATATACAGTTCAGCAAATCTCCTTAAACAGCTTGTTGAAAAATACTTGTTAAATCCTTTAAGACTATATTATTATAGATACTTATAGTTTAGTAAATCTTGTTATACATACTGTTTAATTATTAGAGTTTCATACGCGTATATATGTATATGTATAGGTACATAGAATTATATGTATATAATATTATTACCCTAGTAAGCTTATTATTAAATAAAATAGGACAGAAAAACGAAACGTTTAATTAGACTACTTCTTTTCAAATTGATGAATAATGATTAATATAACTTTTGGTGTTATTTTCTTTGTTTCAAAATATGAAAGCAAATACAAAAATATAAAAAATATAGTTTAAAGAATAAGTGATTTTGGTATTTTTGATAGAAAGTCGAAGAAGAAGGACAGAAGAAGAAGATGATTATACTTTAATGAAAAATTAGCAATTCCAATCATGGAGACATGTTTGCGTATTCCGTGAGAAATCGACCGTGAGATATCAAATGAAATACTGTCTATACGAAGAAATTAAGTTTGTCGATCAATAATCTATTATTCCCTCATTGACTTCCCTGCCATTTTTCTATTTTATCTACCAATATTGACAACATACAAATCTCACGGTAAATCTTTATCATAGGTTCAAACCATATCGTGACAAACAGTAATTTAGTTTTGCGTGACTTGATATTATTTCATATCTAACATTTAAGCTATTGGCGAAAGTCATGTTTTTCTACTTCGACAAAAACTTCCATAAATCCTGTTATTTTGTCAGAAGCGTTTGTATATTGCAATTAGCGATTTTTTAAAGATAAATGGACATGATTATTTATACATTAAAAAATTATTTATTAAATTTATGAAGAAAAATCCTGAAAGATTCGTTCAAATATAAAAGTACCTCATTGTAGTGACAATGTGTAAGTTGCTTCTGACTGCCTTCAGATAAACGGAGAAAAGGTTGCTTCTATTGATCTGTACTCCAGCCTCATGCGCTGGCGCTCGCATTGCTTGATATATTTTGTCTACTTCATCAGCTTGATATATGTGCGGAACATCTCCACTATTTAGGATGTTGTTTAAATCCTCCAGCATGGAGTCATTCTTTATCTAGACAAACATATAATTTCGTAAAATATCTCGGATATAATTTATACATATATGAAAACAGAATTTTGTGTCAGTTTGAAATACACAGTTATTATAAAGCCGCTATTAAGTGATAATTAGTGTAACATAAGCATATTATAAACAATAATTCCTTTAATATATCATTCGCGAAACCATATAATTATCAATATCATACTTTAGTTTGACCAGAAAATATAAAATAATTTTGTATTTAAAACGTTCATTTTGCAATTTTTTTAAGTTAATATAAAGAAATAAACTTATTACTATAAGTTACAAGTTTTGTATATGCATAACATATAATTATACATAATAATAATGTGTTGTAATAAACTACAATAATCAATTGTGACACGATCATAATAAGTTTAATTATATAATTTAGAATTAAAAGATATTATAATAAAAACATTATATTATAATTACAAGAATAAAGAATTCTGTGTGTTAGCATTAAATGATATTAAAAATCACTGTTGCAATAATAATATTATTAAAAAATTTGTTAATAATATTTGTTATTTGCAAATTTAGCTATTCTATTTTCTGCTTTGAGAAATTTTTCGTTAAAATTATAAAACATTTCTTTCAAGATGCGTTTTAAGAATGTTTTGCATGTACAATTGTAGTAAAAAGTAACTAAAATTCGATTTTGACAAATATATGCTTTGCTCATATAGTTTGGGCAATACAAATTACATAGAATGTTATTATTTATTCATAGCTGAAGTTCAGAAATATATTTTTAATCCGTTTTAGCTGTTTGAATCAACGCGGTCACACGTTTTCCATAATATTACGAATAAATTTATTGGAAATTCTTATATAACTTGCAATTGCTTATAAAATTTTGTTGATTCCTAATATTTAAAAAATGGATAGGTACTAAATATCTTTAATATTATCAGTATCCACTTAAAAGATACAGTGTCATTTGTTTAGAAAATACAAATAAAAGTTTGAATACAGGGCTTTTAGGAAGTTAAAATTTTTTATTTCAGCATATTCAAGTTTCCTGGTCAGTATTTTACCTGCGTGTCAGAGAACAAAAAGACAATAGGTTGATCCTGCAACCCCGCTTTTAGTATTATATTCTTGATGTCATCTCGCCAGTGGTGAGTCGTATAAGCTCTGCCAATTTCAATCTCATAACAATTGTATTTCTTGATGTGCGATGAAAGCCTTGTCAGACTTCGACGTCCTAATAGGAATAAAAATGTATTCTGCTTTGTATTTCAATTTTTAATCAGATACAATATAAATTCTTATATATAAGAGAAAAATGTATACATAAGAAACATACACATGTATATAAAATGTAAAGATATTAATTGCAAAACATTTAAATATTTTAGTATTTTAAGCAGATAATTATCTAGTAATTATAGCATACCTGAGCCATTCATTCCAAGCAGTAAGGCATTTCCTCCAGGCTGTCGAAGTATCCGTGTGATTCTACAAATATGACTTATTGCATCTTCAAACAGTACTAACTGCATTGGCGATGTTGTTAAATCATTATAATTATTTAAAATATCGAGTAAAATACGTCTCATCTGTAAACACATAAAAAAGATTAATAAAGCTAGACACTTGTATTTATAATTATTCTCTTACAAAATATGCAACAAATCTAATTTCTAAAGTATATATGCATTTTACACTATAATATTTATATCACAATATCCAGTTGCAATAACCATTTATAAATTTAAAAGAATGAAGAAATGTTACGTATTTATTATTATTTAATGTGCTAAATGTATTTATTAATTATTGCAAATTTTAAACTGTAAATTATCATTGAAAGTATTATTTATAAACTATTATGTTACATTAAATACTAGTTATTAAATTATTATATATTAATAGTTTACTTTTAAGAATAGTAAATTACTTTTGTGATATCTATTATCTGTTCGTAATCTCCCACTGGCTCACAAAAGTCGCCATAAAACAATGGTTCTTTTCCGATAATATCGTCAGCGTCACAATTGAATTTTTTCTTCAATATATTGAATAAGAGTTGATCGAACCATTTTTTGTCCTCGTCATTAATTAAGCGATCGCTGAAGACTCGAGTATTTTCATGATACCAAAGTAAAAGCAATTTTTCGCGAACCTTAAAAACAGATCAATCAAATCTCTGACACAAGCCTTATATAACATATAAAACGTTTCTACAGAAATTAACGAATTGCATGAAAATGCAGTAAAAGACGTGTTGATTTCCGGTAGATATAATTCCGCAGGAAACATGTATTTTTGCTTCGTGATAAATCGCACAAAGCATTCAATTTCACGCCGACAGTATGAATAAAGTACTAAATCGGATTAAAATAATCTCTCTTTTAAAGCAATAGAAAGCAACGATGGAAGCAACATCCATCGTTTTATACATAGAATGACCTGCTTTGTCGCGTACAACGCCACTTGAACAATGTTTTTTTCCACTTTGTCAGATTTATCCTTTTCCACTCTACATCAATTTTATAATAACGATATTGCTCGTGCAATGCCAAAAACGTTATGCATGCACGTGTCCGAGTCAAAGGTTTGTCTGACCATACACGTATTGTAATCACTTGAACACGCATTCTCTTGTTATACAGTTCTTTCCAATCGTACCAAAAGTCCGTTATTATCAACAAGCGCCGTATTATTCTTTATTTAAGTATAGCACAATTAATTTTTAACTTGGCAATATAAAAAAATTATACTAACTAGTATTTTTCTTGCATCTGCCATAAGGATGCCTTGGAACGCTTTGCTCAGGTCGCGAAGATTGAAGGTGTAGTGTGATTTGTTGGGGATTGGGAGCATTTCGCTGCGTATAATTGTGAAAACTTTTAAGGTGGAGTCCACTAGATCGTCCAGTAGATTGTAAAGTTCTGGTGTTTTTGACAGCCAGGAGTCAAGAATTGTTTTAAAGATATGCGTCTGTGAATTAAATGTAAAATCAATTAGATCCATAAGTTTATCTTTAATTTCAAATATATTATTATAAAGACCCATACTCACACATTTAATATTTAGTTTTCATAAATATACATAGAGAATAATCTTAAATATGTAGCATTCTATTTAAATGAATTTCTTAAATAATTAAAATTAGATTTTAGTGTTGATATATTTTTCTAAATATAACACAATTTAATTCAAATTTACTTTAACTAGATTTGTGATTTGGGAATATAAGAATATTTGATTTGAAAAATAAAAAAGAGAGATGCAAAAGGAGAGTTTTCCTAACCAAAGATTAACTTTAATATCAAACTTTAATGCACAATTTGCGAAGGAAAAAAATCTGGAATGCCTGGAAAAAAAAACCCGGGGCAGCTTAGATTAAAATATTGGGAACCACCCTATTTTTTAATTAAAATTTACACATTGTTTCAATTTATTGCATATAATAACATTGATGTCACTTTTGATTCAATATTTAATTAATTAACTTCTGATAACATCCAAATGTATCAGAACCAGCAAAATCCTTCGCATAAATATGTTTGGCATGAATATTTAATCAACGGTACTTAAACGCGGACTCGCCTCGTCGACCTTGGTTGAAACGCGCACAAAAGGTCTGGCGGGTACGTAAAGTCGGTGGGGTTGATTATGGTCTCCATTTATATCAACCGGGCAGGTGATTATGATAAATTATAGACGGTATGGTCACGATTTACGACGTCTAATTGCGACGGGTATGGAGGAACAGGGCAAACAGTGTGAGCTACGGTGCCACGGTGTTCCGTCTTGCCACGAGTCATGATTATACGCGACTGGGTGTGGATGTCGATTTGATGGAAGAAAACCTGACGACGTAGTGGAAGGAAACATTCGCGTCATGTATATGCAGTTCCGGACGTAACAAGATGTTGCGTCGTCGGAAATTTTCTTTCGACTCTTCAACGTACAAGTGACACGATAAGAAGTACAAATTCTATTAAATATTATGTAACAAAAATTCCAACTCTAAAATTTTTTCGTAAACCTGTTATATTGTTCTTTAACAATTGATTTTACACTGATAATTTTCAGTTATCGATTTCTTTCCTTACTTGTGAGTGAAATACTTCTTTGATAAGAATGTGACGTCCTTTAATATCAATTGTTACATTAGCCTTTAATAAAATATAAAACAATTAAGCCTTTATAAAATAATTAAGTCTAAAATTTTATGTACACTGTATGACATCTAAAGTTGCTAGTTGGAATTTAGAGAGCTTTTTATCTTTACTTTCTTTCCCTATCCTTATGCACATATAGGGGAAAGAAAGACAAAATGGCAAAGGTAATGTTAATAAATAGCACATTTCCCACCTATAGCTGGAAGTGCAATTTAACGAGAGTGGTCCATTTTGCATACAGGTTGCATACGTTTTACCCTCCTTGCTTATATGTACATATACACACATTTCCCTACGGATTTGCAAACGCAAATTTATATTTTCTGTACTCAAAAAATGCATGCAATATAAAATTACAAGATTATACCTATAACCGACACTGAACTGTTTTTGTTTCTTATTTGACATCTACAGTTTGAAATTTCGCGCAAAAATTTTATCCAATCAAACAACTTTTTTCTACTCAAGATCATAATTTCAGCGAAAATTTCACATTTTTATTCCTAGGCAAAAATAACATGACCGATCTCTTTTGAAAGATCGTCGATAAATGTGAATAATTGAAAGCGTTAACGTATTTAACGTACAGTTTCACAAATACTGTGCAAACTCACTTTTGCATCGTCCTCCATCTCTGGAAACGCAATAATATGGAAATGCCGTAAAAGTCTGGCAGTTATTGGGTTTCTTCCACCTCCAGGGGGTCCCATAGCTGTTACGAAATTCACGTCCTCGATCAGTCTGAAGGATCCGATATCCGCTTTGTCATACCACCCTGGAGAAAATTTATCTTGACTTAAATTTTCATTGCTAATTGACGTGTCATATTTTACCAGATAAGCAGAGTGTCATTTTTCGTAATTTGCGTTTTAATCAAAATGTTAATGAAAAATGAGGGTCCTAAGAATTTCCTGATTTATTGAAGCTTGACTTGCAATTAGTAAAATAAAACCATGATGTTACAATCGTAGAGATAATCGAATAATGTACCATCAGAGTTGTCTTATGGAGAATTCTATGTTTATATAATTCGTTCCATAGCTCAAATGAAATATGTTAACATTTCCCATATGTGTATTTGGTTTGGAATGCATATTTCCATAATATTGAATTCCGCTCACATGGGAGATCAATTTAAATGGCATGATTGCCTTCGGGACTATTATGCTCGCAGAAACAAGCTATTAAAATTCGTTGAATTCTCAATGTATCAGAAAAAACAAATATCTCATAGCGCTAAGAATTATTATTTTATATGCTGTTAAACTTTTATATACATGAATATCCCCTCTTTTCCCAGATGTATGCTCTACAAAAAGTCATTACTGTCGTATATGATTTTTTTTACGATCATTGATTTTCTTCTAAGTGTAAAGCTGTCTCAAAAGTTTTCGCAAGATCAAAAGAAGTTTCTATCAATTTAAGAGTTAATTTTACCTGCTCTCGTTTTTTTATAACAATCTAACTGTGAAAAAATCATTTAAGTGGAGATTTTAATGAAGTTGGAAATACAAAGCTCGCGAATCTCTCGAGTATTAAAAATATTTAGTTATGACACAGACATGAAAAACTCTTTCATTGGTTTTTTATTCCCCCAATATGTACATACAATTTATGAGAGAAATATGAAATTATTTATAAATTGTAAAATATAACATATTACTAATTTGCTCTTTTAATCAAAATCTGGAAAAGAGTATAAATTTCCTGTATTTTTTATAAATTTATTGCAGGTATATGTATATATATATTTACAATCATCTTTCTATATTTCACTTATAATTTAATTCGTGTGCTATTTCCTCATACGTGCTCATTTAGTTCATTATTTTTTAAACGATTTTCATATCGGTTCAGTTAATTGAGAACGTTATTACGAGTTATTTAATCTTGTTAATTTCACTTACCGCTAAAATCCATTAATTGGCGAATTAATTCAATTGGTGGTTGAGCGCCGTATGTATCTAATGCAGGCATATTGAAGTCGTCGATGAAGAAAATTTGCTTTTTTAGAATCGGTGGCCCGTAGATACCTCTACGTCGCTTGTCCAATTTCGTATCAATTAAATCCTGCGCAAAATTAGATATTAATTTTATTTCCTGCTCGAAAAATACGTAATTTAGTCTCCTGCTGTAGATACCTGAGTCTGATACGCCGTAGTTTGCGCCGAAAACGTCATAAAATCGCAAATGTATTTCTTCGGCATATTACGTGACAGTTTTGTTGACACCGTTAAAGTCTTACCGCTTCCAGTTTCTCCCACACAAAGTACATTTATCTCATTAATGAGGAGATATTCAATTAACGCTGCGCTTCGTACGTTGTCCATAGTTGGAACTATGATATCTAAAAAAGTGTTTTTTTTAATTAACAATGCCTTGAATTAAATATGGTACTTGTATTTCGAAACATGTGAGACAAAATATTATACGATAATTATAAGACAAACATAATTTTTATTGATGCTGCATTAAGAAACTTTTGCGTACTTTATACATGTATACACGTATAACATTTCATATTTTATATGTATTAATGCTTTTAATAGTTCATGCGTCTTAATGCTTTGAATTGTGTTGTTTTAATAGTCGTCTTTTATCTCCATAATTTTTGTTATTAATAAAATGTTTGTGATTAACTTAAATTTAATTCTTTTTAAACAAGAAATTTTTTAAATACTTTTATGACAGAATTTAAAATTAAAATTTTTTAAAAGACAAATTAGAGTAAAATTTTATGTTACTAAAGGAAAAGCATGGAGAACTTGATACATCCTCTCTGTACATTCTATTTTCTAACATTAAAGAAACTGCTCCCCTTACTGCTTGTCTGCTATACTACTTGTTTGTTATACATGAGATAATTAATGAGATAATTAATGATACGTTTCGTAAAGAAGTAAGTTTAAATGATTTACATCTATAATATAATACAAAAATAAATATTAACTTTGCCTGATGAAATATCTATAATTTACCCATGTATTTTGTTTTCGGCTTTATTCTAATGGTTGAAATTCCATCCAACCACTTGTACCACTTCGGTGGAATTGGCTCCTGACCCTTGATTGGATTAGTAAATCCACCATCATGTAATCTGAATAGTATATTCTGTTCTATTACTTTTATATGAACAACACGTTTACTTTCATGTGTGTGTGTACAACATATTTCATTTTCTTCACAAAATACGTGTTTTGTTAATTTTCATTATTTAAAATATTACGTGTAAATAAAGATATTCCAGTCTCATATAAAAGAAAAACATTTGTGTTAACAAAAAGTTTATCTGTTATATTTATGATTTTTACATATACAAGTGTCTCAAAAGGTATTATTTAATTATTTCTACAAATTTCAAGATTTTAGTTTTCAATTTTCTCTGTTTTCAAATTTTACTTTTCCCTTTTTTGTGAAAATTCTTTTTATTTAAGAATAATGTTAATTCTTATGTAAACTGAGTTCTTAAATAAATAATCTTTAGGGAAAGTACATTGGCATGAAAGTAAATTCTGTTACTCTCAATCTATTTATTTTATATATTTCTTATCTTATTCTATATTTGTACCTATAATCGAACACGAGGCCTTCTTTTGGAAATGGTATATTATGCTGGGCATCCTTTTGAATCTTTTTCAACCAATCACTGAATATGCAACGGCTTTTGTAATCGCAAGTTGCACCTAATCCCCAAACTGTGGCGAAAGCTGCCCACGGTGATAACAAATCCGCTATAATATAAAGTGTATAGCACCATTTTCAGCAATTTTGTGAGTGTGTCCAATAGAATACTAAAATAATATTATATTTATAAAAGTAGAAATAGAATACTAAATTTCTAAAAATGGTAAAAACGAGTTGATTATCCTCATTCTCCATAATGTTAATAATTTGTGACACAATTAATGGCGCATAATTCATTACATCGTTTTCAGTAATTCATTTAGAAGTTTCAGTAAAGCGAAATGAGGTACTAGTTTCGATTTCCGATTCCGATTTCTAATTCCGATTCTAATATATATTGCAAGTTGCTAGACTGAGTTAATGAATAGAAACTGATGGTACTTGCAATAGTACGTAGTCAGATTTATTGGACTATTAACTTGACTTTGCAGCACAAGTGCGGCAATTGCATGTCCTAGAGCGACTTAAAGCTTACACTATTCTGAATTTGATGTTTAATGAATTTATGATGTTTAACGACATTCATGTACGAAGAGTTACAGTTCAATTGTATGTGGCTTACATATAGTTCTTTGAAAAGCAAGACTTGGTAGTGCTTTTCCTTCACGTCCGGCCATCGGTCCAATTCTGCAGTTCATTAAATTGATATAAGACTGAACAATGGCAGAATCTACTGTTCTTACGATCTCTCGTAAACTCTCGCGTACAATTTTCAGACCGGGAAGTACCAGTTGAGTTGTTAATTCAGTTATTTCTTCGATGTAATCGTTCATTGTCTATAGAAACAGTTGTCTAAATTTGTTTTACGTAAATGCATTTGATATGAAATTAATTTTGTAATAATATTACTCAATTACAAATAAACGCAAAATATATATTTATATTTGTTTTATTTATTTATTACTAGGAGAAGATAATTGATTTAGGAATTGGAAAATATTTAAATTACAAACATTATTACAAATTAACTCAAAGTTCAAATTACAAATTTTATTTTATACAATTTTAATTAAATAAAATTATTATATGTTAAAACAATTAAGTTAAAGTCTTTTATTTATTTGTACTATATTATTACACAACCATTTTATAACAGAAATGTTGATTTACCATTGGTAATGACCGTATCCAGCAATCAATTAAAGGTTGCAAACCTAAATTTTCCGGTTCCATATACACCATACCACATCTATAATATATTGATATTAAAATAGAAATATGTAATGTATGTTTATCTTAACTTGTATAATTACTCGTCGCATTTTATTGATAATCTTGTTATTAATGGTTATTTTATTCTGTCAGATTTTCTCTATCAATTTCTTTAGTACTCATTAGTAATCAGAATTAATATGCTCACATTTAAATCGCGTGGAAAATAAAAGCTGTAGTAATTCTTATTGTCGTTATTAATCATTATAAGCTTTACCATCAATTTAAAACAGAACAGATAAATTTAATAAAACATTATATGATCTGAATATTTCACGAAAATAAAAATCTTTGCAGTTATGTTGTTTTTAACAGGACATATTTCAGCGCTTAAAACGAAAATGTTAAAGGCAAGAAGATATGTTTGTAGCAATGTTGAAAATTATTGATATTATTTGTTTTTATACTACAACGACAGAAACTATTTAAAGTTTACTAAACTAGTTTTTCATTACCTAGAAACTGTAGCTGGTGAAGCTACTCGCAGATCTGATACTTCAAATATCATAGTTTGAGTCGGCAATAATTTCATTATTTCCCCCGACGTGAGACAAAGCTTTTTATTGTCGTCCAGGACAGTGTTCAAATTCTCGATCCACACTGTATCGACTGGTCCATCAAAAATATACCAACGTTTATCACCATCCGCTGCTGCTATATCCGCTCGTATTAAAGTTGGCAATATTCCGTCTGTCCTACAAATCGAACGTGCGAGGCATTTAATATTCCGAATTTTGCGTCTATTTTAAAGATTTTCTTGCTTTATCGATGTGTTACAGGCTTTTATATATTAATAAGTAAAGGCCTAAATTGTTATGTATGCATACATAGGTATAAACACATAACTAGTTGTCTCTTTAATATTTCTATACATATATTTATTAAGTTAATGATTAAAGGAAGATTGATTATTATACGAGTATATAAATGTATTTTAGCAAATAGCTTATTAAATTTTGTACTAAAAAAGTTATCAAAATTCACGATTAAGTTATTATCGTCTTGTGGATTTCACGATTCATTTTTCTTTTTGCAAACTTGACGAAAAAACTTCGATAATATAATTTTCTAAAATATAAAGCGAGCAAAAACCAAGCATGCTAACGGTATCGATTAGCGTGCAGACTGTGGTCTCGGTAATATCTCGATAATTTTTTTTCTTTTTTATTACTCTTCTTTATTTTAAATAAACTTAATGGAAACGAGAATCGTAATAAACTTCTTTCGAAATGATTCAAACGGGAACAAACGGATAAAACAAGATTTCAACTAAGAAATTTTGTCTGATTCGTGACAATAAACTCGAAGCTTTAGTGTGTGTAACAAAGGCTGCTATCTCTTGTAAAAGGTTCTACTAATAAATGTAACAGATCATTTATTTAACTTATATTTTGTTACTTTTAATTGAGATGAAAATGAATTGTTAAAACATAAATGTAAATTGTGCGTGTGTGTGTTTTTATATATGTAAGGTATTTACCTTAATGATAAATATATAATCGTGTATGTATAAAATATATATTAACTTTTTCTATATGTATAAACACATGCACATAAAAGTATTGTAGTAGTTTAAAAATACAAAATTTTTTTCAATTTTTAAAAATGTTCTATATTTAAATAATTATGACAAATTTAATTTTTACTTTACATGTTTAACGATATTTGGAAATAATTAAAATATTCAGCTATTGTTTTAAATGTAAAAAGAGTCAAGAAATGAAATATTTATTTTAAGTTTAACGTTTTTGTGTTAAAGTATCGATCGTAAATGCTGCAGTAGCTGTGGCTATGCGTTACAGATCTGTATGCAAATGTATGTATAATAATACGTTCTGCAAATGAATATTTAATCTTTGTTAAGTTTGTTAAGTTTCAATCAATATTTGAATTAATGCAGATATAAAGTACTTCAATTATAATATAATAGACATTAAGAGTATTTAAATTAAAGTTAGTCAAAGATTAAGGAAATCAGTTCAGTAGGAAGTTTTTTGCACTTTTGGCATAAAATGTAGATTAAATTTGCCTATTCAGTGCTACTATTATAAATATGGTGGGTTACAATGTCATACAATTTACATTTAAAAGTTTAGTAAAAAATTGTGTTTTAAGTGAAAAATGTTATTTGATGTCGTATATCTTAAAAATTTTAAAAGTTCAAGAGTTTGCAAATTTATGATCTTAGCACATAAAGCAGAGTATGATTATAGCTAACTAGAAGGGTAACCTAAAATTCTATAATTTGACCATTTGACTATTTCCTATTTGATAGTAGCAAATATTACTTACCATTCGTGTGTATCGGAATCATATTCGCCATATAGTTGGCCCATTGTTATAGCCTTCGGATTCAATGCATACGTGATAACTGTCGTAAACGGTTTGCTATTTGGTTGTAATTGACCTTTCAAACATGTGCATGTGTGCTTTAGGACTTTGTAACACTGAAAAAGTCCAGATATTATTTAATAACTATTCCCGTCAAAATCTCTATTTTTATTCCATAGAAATGAAAAAGATCAAATCACAATATTATAAAATTTGTAAGTTGTTTAATATCTGAGAAAGTTATATTAATATGTTATTGTCTTTGCTGATACTAGTCAAAATTAAAGCCGATATAAGCCAAGCTAGAGTATTTGTAAACCGAAAGCATTAATCCCGAGACAAATGTCTACATAAATCAAATGTTGAATGCGGGATATAATCCGGAAATAGGAATCCTCAGCAACACACTAACTGCCAAATAGTTTATACTACGTTTATTATGCTATAGCTGTTCCAAATTCGGTTTGAATTGTGTTATGTACAAAGTTGGTGTAAAGTCGTATCTATTTCTGCATTGCGGTAAATTGTGCAGAAAGTGAAATAACATAATATCATATTATTATATCTCACATAATCACGCAAATCAGATATAAAATGTATATGTATTTTGCTATTACACATTTTTATTTAAAGCCATTTTTTGTAAGGTATAAAACCGAAAGTGCTTTCTTTTTTTACACACTACTCGTACAAATTTAATTATATATTAATCTTTTTATTAAACGTATTACATATAATATAATTTATATTGATTAAATGTAGTTTGCGGCACATACAGAAGCTAGCTAACTGTTGTTGCTCAACAGCGTAGCACTAAAATTACATTACTAACGAAGCCATCAAATTAGAAAAGTAACGTAGTGAGGGTTGATTGCAAAGATGATTGAAATCGTGCCAGCTAAATAAAGTTACGTAAACACGTTAAACAAACATATTGATTAAAATATTACCCTTTAAAACCCAGCGATATTAAAATAGCGTATTTTTACATTTTTCTTAATTTTTTTAATAACACTTATAATGTTAGACTGCTGAAACCTTTTTAAAACTGATAAAATTATGATAGACAAGTATGCCTTGAGACTTTGTTTTCGTGGAGTTCAAAAATTGGAATATGAAGAGGTTGTCGTTTCCACGAGTAATTTTATTTCCGGTGTGAGGATTAGTCGATAAAATCGGGTGACACAAACATTTGTGTGTTCTCTTCCTTTCTAAAAGAAGATTCGTTAATTATTGAATATCTGTCATTTATAAATCTCAAAATTTATTTGACGTTGCCAGCGAAATAGATTCAATCAGTTCTCAAGTTTGTAAAAAAATTGAGCATTTTCTAACGTTTACTAATGCAATAATAATAACTTCTGCATTGTTAGATATATTCAATGTTTGATAAACGTATTATATTTAAACTTATTGTATTATATAATACATTCATATAGAACCGATTAGAATGACGATGTGTCAAAGTTCATCGTAGTAAGAAAGTTAAAATTTATCAGTTACATGAAAAATACAGCGATCTGATTTGATTTCAATTCCTGCAATATCTAATTTGAGCAAGAAATTGTGATATAGAAAACAATATTTTTCTCACTTAAGAAATTTTAATATTAAATATTTTAGTAAACCTAACGTGATTATAGATTAAAATTCCATTAAATTAAAATGAATATTATCTACTATTAGTCTTAAAATTCGATGGAATTTTATCGGTTTATAGTACAAAACCTATTGAAGTTTTCAACAATTTATTCAGGTCATTTTCGACTTCTTGTACAATAGAGACGTCAGAAAATTTCACGTAGATCGTGGTGCGGAATCCTTTATGACTTTATAAAAAGAAAAATCGATTTATCTCGAATCGATATTCAAATAAGATGTTTTTCATGTTTTTAACTTATAAAAACATTTTCTCTTCTTACATCAATTTTAAATTCCTTCGCATATCGAAAATCACCCCATAATTTCCTTTTCGTCTTTACGAAAACTTTGCAGTCTCTTTCAAATTAAAGATGCGACGGTGATTTTCTATCAACCTATCTAAAGTTAAAGAGCACAATACGCCCTTCCCTCGCAATCATTCCCTCGAAACCGTGAGACGTATAACGTGAACCCCAACGATGCTGGCGACGTCGATGTCAGCGGCGTCCGTCGAGACGCCGGCAGGATCTCTACAAAGCGCATGCGGCGAAACTTTTCGGCTGGCACAGATGTATTCGCACCGTGGTCCGCTCCCCCAGTTTACCCGACGACGTTTCTGAACGCACGACGCGTACATTTTCCTACGTTTGACGGTTTTAATTAATCATAAAAATTGCACAATATACCTTCCGCGTGACGTTCGGTGGATCGTGTTTAAAAACTCGGAGCCTCTCTCGCTGGAGCGCTCATTCCATATAAAAGCTTAATTACCGATGGGACGGAGTAATCAAAAGGTTTTTAAATATTCCGTGAGATAAATTTAAAAAAAAATGCAAACTCTGCGCAATTTTTGTCGGATTGTTCCAAAATTTAGGTCTTTTAATTGAGGCTTTAAATAAACTTGATAGTTCGACTATTGTATCGATAAAAGCGGCAGAAAATTCCCAGTGACAAATGACGCGTACATTTCCGAGCGTTTTTTGCGATCCTCCTTTAATCTAAACGAAAATCACAGGGCATATTGTATTTTCCAGTCACGATCAAAGTAACGAGAAAATTTGAAGATCGGAAATCTTTTAATGAGATTTTGATAGAACGTACAATTTTAGTATCAGGAAAAAGAAATCGGAGTTTCAGCGATTAGAGGGATTAAGGATCGACAGAGAGGAACGAGAAAGCCTTTTGTGGGATTTCAACCAAATTATGAAAAAATATCGCCAGATAAAGTGACGGTGAGATCCTTGAATGTCAGCGATAATGCTGTGCAGCACCGCTACATCAGGAAGATATATTACATCCTCAATCTCCGTCTGTGTGAATTTTCTACGCGTGTGACGAATGGGAAGATAGGAAAAGCCAGAATTAATGATAAAAGTGGGTATAGAAAATCGGATAATACGAAAGGTCTTATTCCCTGTGGCATATAACATTAAAAGTGCCGCTGATATCTGCTTCGTTTAAAATTACAAAGAATATATTTTCTATTCAAGAGTTATTAAGAGAGTATACTGTCTGTGTTAAATGATATCATGTGAATTAGTGATTATACAATTAAATTAAGTGGTAAGTTAACGTAGTACGACTTTAATAATAGCTCGATAACACAATAGTAATATAATCTGACAAACTCAAGAGATAAAAATATATATTTATATGAGAATTTAATATTTAACAACTATGTTAAAAGGTGTAACAGTGCGAATATAAATCAATACCACTGCGTCTTTTCACTATGCGTGACATCTGGAGGCGGTAGAATTGTTGAATCCTCGTAAATTACAATCGTCGAGTCAAACTGTATACTAGAGATTCGGAATCTATTCGAGTCAAGGCTGAACGAGTAACGAAGTGAGGTATATAATAAAATTGCATTCTTGCGGAAACGTGCACGCTGTTTATCAACTCTACCACACTTCCGCGTTTATCTCGCGATCAAATATATTACACGCTGCAAGAACAGCGTTTAAAGCGTATCGATTTACAATCAATCGCGCGCGTAAGTAGAGAAAAATAGACAATTCAATTAAGAAATCAATTATGGAAAGCTATTAAGTGTACTGTTAATGCGACGCATTCTCTTTTTCCGTGTTAATGAAAACGCGTGGAATTGTATTGAACGGCGGCTAAGAACCAACGACGCGCTTCTCCTCTTATTAATACGGCACGTTAGGAGGAATGCATAAAGGTTCTATTAGAAAAATATATTATGTGAAATTTTGCGCGCATAAATAATCATCCGTTCGCATTTAGATCCATTTCAATAATTGCTTTTGATGCTATATACTCGAATTGCGAGTCATTCGGTGAACTTACATCTTGTTCAGCTTTTAACATGGAATTAATACGGATACAAAATTAACCAATATTAAAATTATATTTTACCATCAAAGCGCCAGCATTAAGACACGATTGAATAACTTAAAGTATTATATTGAGCTTAATTACTGGCGTAAATATATAATGGATCCGCAATTTTCACAAGATTGAATTAGCGCACGCTTTGATGAAACAAAATGAATATGAATGAATTATTGCGGAATTCGAAAAATAAGTTAAATAGCGAACAAATATGCGGTTAAACGCAAATTGAATCTATCGAGCGAGATGCACGCGCGTGAAACTGCATTGTTCAATTGCGTGCTGCTGCGAATGTGATTAAATTCAATGTAATGAAACTTATAAAACGTAAATGACCATTATGTCACCCAAATGGACGTACAGACAGAAAAAAATATTCATTGAACGAAAACGAATGTCCGAACAGTTAAACGCAATCCTGCGCTCAACCGACGGTGTCTGCAACGTTGGAAAACTTCCAACCATTACGCGTTTGTCCGTAGCGGAATGCGACCGCGTTGCAATCGAATGTGTTAGATTAAATAGTCTTTTAGTTTAATTATGAATCTTTTTTCAACAGTTTAATTAAATATTAACTAGTCTAGTGAGATCTATACTAGACTTTGACGCGAATCACACGTCTAAACAATTCTCAGTCTGTCCATAACGTCATAATATTATTGTAATCTATTAATTACCTATAAATTTAGAGAAACTTCATTGATCCTTTGCTACTTACCGCTAACTGATTTTCGTGTGACATTGAAGAAAGAGCAGGTAATCTCTGTCGAACAATTTGTTATGATATTCATCATGCACGACTTGACGCGATTCTGTGCAGAATACTGTCGTTTGAGTCAACGGTATTATTAATGACTTTGACAAGTTTTCATGAGATGCGTAGTACATGCGCCCTTATCCAACAGGTTTTCAACGTGAATTATGCGTTCCGAGGAAGAACTGGGAATTCCCGTTAGACTATCATTTCGCCTGTTGCATCCGATTCGAGCATTCCATACAACACTGTGATCCATACCGGTCTGGTTTATATCAACGACGTCACGATAACGAGTCTGGAGAATAGCCAATAATATTGCATTTTTCGCTGATGCCTTTTGTACATCGTGACCGAGTGCGCGGACTGAACAGTTTCCTGAAGCAACAAGCATCGAGGGAAGATTTCTGTCAATATAATCTCTGGACCGAGAGCAATCATGTTCGTGTTTCAAAAACTGTCGAGTAAAACTTTGGGATGTCATCAGATACCGACGACGATCGACGGCCTGTCGCGACTTCGAAGATCGGCATCACCGACAGCCTGGTCGAATCAAACCTTCTACGATTATCAAAATCACAGCTTCGAGACGATTTTCGAGCTAGATGAGGAATCGGACAGCTTTTGTACCTCGCTCTACTTTCTCCTAGATTTTTGCCATATATACTATATACCGTCTAT
This sequence comes from Vollenhovia emeryi, assembly GCF_000949405.1. Lineage (NCBI taxonomy): Eukaryota > Metazoa > Arthropoda > Insecta > Hymenoptera > Formicidae > Vollenhovia > Vollenhovia emeryi. The sequence continues at coordinate 1,508,245 of NW_011967213.1, read as the reverse complement.
CATCTTGCTGGGTTTGGTGGGCAACCTGTTGTCGTGCGTGGTTTTTCTTAAGACGCATCTAAAGCTACGTAGCTCCAGTTACTATTTGGCGGCGTTAGCCACCACCGACTTTAGCTTCCTCATGTCTCTGCTTCTCGTGTGGCTTAACAGTACAATTGGATGGAAAGTCTTCAACAATAATGGCTGGTGTGAAACTCTGGTGTACGTCAGCGCAGTTTGTAGTTCACTCAGCGTTTGGCTGATCGTCGCCTTCACCGTCGAGAGATTCATCGCCGTTCAATATCCGCTACATCGGCCGCATATGTGTACCGTAGCGCGTGCAAAGACGATCATTCTGGTGTTAACAATTCTCGCCTTGGTTAGCCATTCATACTCCTTCGTCACCGCTGGGGTTGTGAAGAACCAGGGCGGCGACGAGGTATGCGAACTGAAGATCGAGTACCTGGAGACTATGCAGATCATTAGCATTATCGACAGTATAGCGAGTCTGATCGTGCCGCTCGTACTTATCATTGTGATGAACACCATGATCATGAGGAATCTCTTGAAGTTTGGCAGGCGATTCAACCAGGAGCCCGGTTACGCTGCAAATTGCCCCAACAGGGAGAAATCAGACATCAATCTCAATCAAATCCCGGTAAGTTCCCTTCCTAGAGAACCTCGGTTCCAAATTGCACATTGATGTTGTACACGTATAAAACTAATCCGTATGCTATTGGAGATATAAGTTGTTTTCGTGCCGCTTGTCTTACACGAGGAGACATGTTATTTTATATCGTGTCGTTTTGTTTCGAAATTTATATTGTATATTATAATATATGTAAAGCATAATGATAGCTCTGTATCATAAAGAATTTTAATTCGTCGCACATTAATTAAAATATTTTTCTTCTTTCATGTACTTTTATATTAAAAAATGATATGTTAAAAATTAAAAAGTATATTTGAGTTTTCCCTGAAGTCTTTATAATGTTTATTATTGTGTTTTTTGCTAAAATTAATTTAGCCATTAATCAATTTTGCAGATATACGTAATAGTTAAAATTTTTGTCAATGTTAGAAGATTAATTTCTAAGATAATCATAATTAATTGTAAGTAAAGATATAAAGAGAATGGGGGGGGGGATTAATTTTTCATTTTTAAAGATAAAAAGAGAAAGATTAAACATAATCAAATATTTGCTTTATCAAAGAATATCTACATATTAAAACAACAATTATGTGTATCAAAATTATAAGTTTAGCAAACTGCTCTTTGGGATCTATTATATAATGTTTCCTTTGCTGTAAAGCTTTTAACCACTTAGGTAATGTTCACACGTTTGTACATATACGGCTATATCTTCCACTTAACTGATACCGCTAAGTGCTCAATGCACATGCATGATTTATTATGACAATTCGCATGTACAACATTATTATATATATTTACACACACATTAAATTAGTTTACTGAATAACTGAATAATATACAATTATTGTGCTTTTATCATAATTTTGGAAAATTCAACATGTGAAACGGTATTACTAAAACAGAATTTTAGTATTAATTGATCACGAAATTTCACATGACTTGCACGTTGTCAGAAAATATAAAGGTGCAGATGTTCTTTTTTTTTTAATTAAAACTTTTCGCTGGATTCATTACTGTTGAAGTTGTGGAGCCTTGGAATTCGGGATAACACTCGCGGTATCAGTTAGAAGAGTGTTTCTTCCCACATGTGTTGTCATAAATCTCGATAAGTAAACATTGAAATATTGGGTTCCCCGCGATCGACCATGTATGCTATTCACACGAATAGAGCATCAAGGCAAGCATATGTAATCCGAAACATCAACAAATCTGGAAATAGTTTGCACCTGTTTATGCGATTCCTTAAAGGCGTTACTGCAATATATGGAAAAAGTTAAAAAGAGCATATTTATCAATCGGTTTGGAATAAAATTAAACAGAACCCGCGCCTTAGCTAAAAAGAAATATCAATCGTTCTACAATTAGTAAATATGAAATAATACATAATATGAATATCAAAATGTACAATAAATCGTCGTCGATTTCTTTAAAGGAAATGGGTAGGGTATTTAAATATCGTATCAGCGTCCCTTAATTCATCAAACATGAGTTTTTTAAAATTATGATTCGATATTGTTGCTTTGATAAAAAGTGTGTCGACAACCATATGCTATCAGAGAAACGTGCCACCTTCGAATGCGGTTTGTCGACTATTTTGGACCGACGTATAAATACTCCCCACGGCTTACATAACCAACTGCCACCATTCATCTTTACGGATCGACGTGTGTGCATTGCCGCTTCCTGCTGCTCGCTGTTTATAATCGCTACTTGGTGTGTGTTATCGACATATCGTGAATCGCGCGGAATCTGCTTTTTGCGCGGCCATTGATATCGCTATCAGTGGGTGTATAGAGAGGCGGGAAATTGCGACATATGTCTGACGATATCGCCCGATAAATTAGAGGCGTCGTTATAATCCATGCGACAAAAATATAAAATGTTTTCAGAAACGTTTATCTGAAGATAGATTTACGGTGAAAGATATTCTAGATTTTCCTTCGCGTGAGTAAAATTATACGTGATGAAATATATTTTCTTTACAGTAAATGTTTCCTATAAAAAATATTTATATTTATGCCTTAATATTGGTTCAAGTATCCTATTCTTTTAAAATAATTTTGGAATATTCTTTTAATTTATATAATATTATACTAATATACTATACATATATATAAGTTATACTTTATAGTATTATAATAATTAAGACTGAGGTAGATATGTTCGTATTTTTAACTCTGCATTCTGATTTTAATATTCTGCTATTAATAGCATCTGTATTTAGATCGAATTAAAGTCTTTTGTAGCAAATATCTGTACGCGTTATTCTATTGTTTAAATTATCTGGAAACATCAAGGAATGAAAGCTCTTTCATGTAGAGCTCTATTCTATAATTGATGATAATTAGAAGCATTTGTTTCTTACAATTTAATTTTGACAGACAAACATTTACATTTTCTTAATGTCAAACATGTAGGTACAAAGCTTGGAATTCTCGGCATGTTTAAAGGATAACAACGCGCAGCTTCGTATTCGAGTCATTTTAGCATGCATAATTTAAGAATTTTTACTGTTAAAACAACAAACAGGGAGAAAAGTCGATGTTTTATTGAAGAATTTAGACTTTTCATTTTTCAAACACGTTTTGTATAAATGTACAAAAAAAGTAGATATAGATAATTATATGTTATATAATAAATAAATATGTACTCAATGTATAAATGTAAAGTTACAAAAATACAAATAGAATTATTTATGATCCAGATTCAAGACGCAAGTTTGTTGTGAAAAAGCAGTAAAGTTACATTATAATGATCTGTTCTATCCTTGAATTATTTCTGAAACAACATAAAGAAATTCTCGTCTGATTTCGCATATTGATAGTCATCTATATATATATTCTTGCCTAACAGTTCTTTTCATAGGCAAAGGAAGAATATGAAAATTACTTTGAAACATTAATATTTCTTTAATGTGAATTTGGAACAATTAGGAAATTTTGGAACTTGACGATTAGGGAATTAGAGATTCCGCGTTGCTGTTAATAAACTTGTTACACGTGCGAATATTGATTTCCATGTTATGATGTTTACCTGTACGCTTCAAGTACTCAATCATATTACGAATTTCTCGACGCAATCCTGTGAAGGGATTGAAACTATCGTCTCTCATAGGAGAGATTGAATTCTAGTCATTTGTCACTTGGAATAAAAGTAAATATATTTTAAAGTCACCGTTTCTTACCGGAAATTAATATTGAAAGCAGGATAAAGTTCATTTTACAGCACTTACAAAGACAGATTTAAGGAGATAAAACGTCGTTTCCAATTAAACGAGTAAAAGATTATGGTGACAATGTATATTATTTCAAAGAATGTGATGTGGAAAATGATTATTGATTATAAAAACATTAATCTTTAATTTGGTTTTAACATTTACATGTGTCTTATAATTATTTATAAATTTATATACATATTTGTACAGTCACATATTTGGAAATAAATTTATAATTTTATTATATCTTATAATTTGGAATGAATTAGGTATTTTTACATTTTCACTATATTTTTCAGAAATTTTTTTCGTAAGTGATTGAAAATTTCTCTTCTTTTTTATGCATATTTGATGCTTTCTCATTTATTTCAACAAAGATCGATTTATTAACACTTTAATGTTTTATATCCAAGATGCGTAAGAAATACAATTCATAAATAATAAAAAATAAATTAAATAATATAATGATATAACGATTGTATGTGAGTGATAAAAAATAATGACGAGATAGAAAAATTTTACATAATTCTGTGACCTAGTGTTTAAAGAAATAGTGCCATATTTTCTCTTGTATTTAAATATTATTTTCCTTATAAATTTTATAAAAATTATTTGGCAGATGAATTTATTAAGTTCGATTTTAAAACATATACTTAGGTACAAAATAATTTTTTGTTTTTATGGTACTATTTTGTTTGCATTGTGCAACTTACATTTTTCCAAAATATTATCCGCTTATAAATATTTTATATTTTGTTATTGCATCTCCACTAAAAAGTGTAAGTTCAATATTATTTTATTTATCAGATCAAAGAAAAATAACATTATGTAAGAAAAATCAATATCAGAACGACAAGAGTATTGATTATGAATCGAAGAATTCAACGCACGAAAAAAGAATCAATCTAGATCGATTGATCTGAATGATTGCATTGTGTTTAGCGTAATTGTATTTTAATACAGCTATAATTATGTTGTTACATGCTTATCATTACCAACATTTATACATATAAGCAAATATTAATTTATGTTCAACATGACAGCTACGCATGAGATTGATTTTGAGTGTAGTTTTAATATCGCAACATGAGTCATGAATATTGCAAAATGTAATATGGATACAACATATTAATTATTTCATTTTTGTTTAATATTATTTGTATTTGTACATTACTAAAGAATTCTCCTTTTTGTATTTGCTTGAAATGTTATTCATGGTTCCAAAATTTGTAAGATTACACGTTCTGCATTACGAAGCAAAATGTTAAACAGCAAGATGATTAAAATATATGTTGAGCGCGATATATTCTTGAGATCTCTACTTAGGCCCAGTTTTAGGCAACCAACGTCGTTTAACTTTGATCTTAGTTTAATTCATAGTTTTTCTCTTTCTAAGGGCACAGTTAGAAAGAGACACAGGATGAATTAAGCTAAACTTAAACTTAAGCAACTTTGATGAAACCGGGTCTTACTAAGAAAGTAATCAGTAAGTATATCAACAAGTAAGAGCGTAATCAAATCACTATTTGCAACGTTGCAGAAAAATAAATTACAGATATCTAAATGTTATACATATAAAGAAAGCAAACTCGTTAAAAATCCAAGTTTCCATCAGCAAACTTCAATTTTTTAACGAGCGAAATATACTGACCGTAATTATCATGTTGATCGTAGTACTGCTGCTTATTATTAATTAGCTGCTGTTATATTATCGTAATAACACGAATTGAAGATACAAAGATGTAATGACGCAAATGCACGATTACATATTAATTAAATTTCTAGAAAGATTTGATTTTCTCAGTATATTAAAATGTAATCAAGTTTATACTGTATCTTCATGGAAATTAGAAATATAATACCAAAATGTTTTGCTTTCTACTACTTCCAATACTTACATGTTTTCATCAGTTCTCTCTCTCTTATCTATTTATTTTCTTATTTTAATACTAAAATACATAAAATAATTTAATTTAACATATGTTTAAATATATTAGGATAATTGTATGTAGAATTTAAAAGAGGTAATGACGTTTTAAGAATAAAGTTAAAAGGTGGAAATTATTTGCATATTTTATATTCTTTTTTTCTATGTCTTTCTGAATGGTTCTTATATTTTTTGAGAAATTGAAAGTAGAATTGAATGCATTCCAACAGATGTGGATTTTCAACATTGCCCTTTCACTATTGCCCTTTTACAAAAGATTGAAGAAAAGAGCACAGTCTGCTTCGAGCGGAACCATCGTATTATTTATATCCTGGTATTCGGGACGAAATTCCGGCGATTGCGCTCTTTTCATGCCTTGTATATAGATTGAATCTTTGAATACATCAGTAATATTTTGGAATGTACTTGGAAAACATTCGAATATTTTCTTTGTAGATTTATTTAATATGATGTTTATTATATTATTGGTATTATTTAAACTAGCAATTAAATGGAAAAATAATCAGTTTATTTTTAATAAATTAGAAATTGTTCTGTGGAAAAATAATACTGAGAAATGTAATAATCAAGTAAACGTAACGTTTTTCTTGATTTTACTGATGGATAAAATCAATGTTAAAATTAAAATGTATTAAAATAATATGAGATTATATTGCAATATATTTTACTAACTTAACAATTTATTCGCATATTCCGAATCGATAAATGATCTCTTTGTATTCTCTCTTTCGCAATTATATTATATAATATTTTTTTAATATTTCAAACTTGAAACAAAGTTGATTGTAATCAGCTTCTCACGATCTTTTTTCTGAGTATTAATTTAGCTGTAGATTGATTTTGCGCGAAAAGCTTTCCGACTTATTGCTAGTTTGGTAAATATTTATTAACCTTAACATTAGTTTACCGACTATGTTTATCTTTATCTTGGTCTTAGTTATACAATCAGAAAAGGATTAATTCAACTAAGTCTAACAAAGGTGTAACCGACATTTGTAAAACAAAAGAAACTTTTAATGACCAGAATGTCAGTAACGGCATATCTTCAAAGGAATTATTTAAATTATTTGTACACACAGAATTACACACAATTATTTACAGATAAGTTTAGTTATATATATTTTTTAGCACAATGGCACATCCTCATTATATTATATAATAGAATGCATACAATCAAATTAATCAACAATATCTTATTTCTCCATACGTATAATCAATAAAGCGTTGAATCTATATTGACACTGACTTTTCCTGCATTTTTGCATTCTGTATTTAACCATTCATCTTATTTAAAAAAAGGATATAAATTTTGAATAACTTTTTCTTTGTAATACTTCGATATTGGGAATACATTTTTTACCATTAATCATTTGTAGGTTTATTTACAATGGAATGGTGATAAATTTGTAAGCATCCAATTATTAATAAAGGTAAAAACTCACAATAACACGTGACAGCGGAATTATATAAAACAGAACTATATAACCTTTCCCTAACAAAAATAAAAGCATAAATGCGCGGATCATACAAAAAGTTTGTTTTGTATACATATCAGGG